>NC_058133.1:203957992-204032746 GCF_016433145.1 Gracilinanus agilis | reverse complement strand
AGGTCACATGTTGCTTATACAGCCTTTTCTTTTATTTTGCCTTTGTTAATTGTCACATATATGATGATGGATGGACTCCATCAAAACTGGTTACAACCTGTATACAACTTTGGAGAATATGATGACTTAAGAATTTAAATTGCAATTTTAAGGCATCTTGAGGAATGACATCAGATAGCTAATAGTTTCTGAATGGATGATTAAATATATATATATATATATATTATAAAGAATGTTGTCTTAAAAGGTAGAGAAAACAAATGGAAGTTTCCTACCTAAACTTTTTATATATTACACAGGAAGCCAAAAAGAGCTCCTGCATGCTTGATATTTTAAGTCTTTATTTTAATTTACTTTCTCGTCAGAAGGATCTAGAATTCCTGGTGATATTTTAGACCCAAAAGGTTTTTATCAGATTTTTTAGGCTCTGCCCCAAAATTGGGATGGAGGTAGTAATAGATTTTGTTAAAAATATCTTAGCCAAGGTTGAATGATTTACTATATCTGTTGAATTGTGACAAGTATACATTTTTAAACATCACAGCAAGTGGTTATAATAATGGGTTTATTTGCTATTGCCTTTAAATGTGTTATTGTAATTTTGAGAAATTCTGATACTTTATTTGAATTGCATTATGAATCTGCCATTTTGTAAAAGCCATTTACACTCACAGGAGTTCATGGAAAATGGAACAGGAAATGGATCTCATTTTGGGGTGAAAAACCTTTCACTAATTCTAAGCTATATATATTTTTATTTTTAAGCTATATATATATTTTTATTATTTTCTTCCCTTCTATGTGCAATACGGCATTTGGGTTTTTTATTTTTTCTCTTTTTCTCATTTTTGTACTTAAAGTACATATAATCAATATTAATTCTTTTTGATTTTACAATAATATGTTTAATATATAAATATATAACTACTATAATATTAATGCATACTCCAAAGCCTTAGACTGTGGTAACCTGCCAATTATTGGTATATATTATGGGACTGTGATTAACGATTCTGTCTGATTCTAGGAGAAGGGAATAAAAGAGCCACAAGGGTCAAGGAGACCACCTAGTCCCACAAATGGGATTGATGAGAAACTGCACAGTTCCTAGCAGTACAAAGTCAAAAAAGGCCATACCAATCTATGTAGGACTGACAGAACTTTCTCATGCCAATACTGAAGGAATTGAACCTAGGGATTGGGGTTCAGGGTTGTGGCTTTTCTGACATATGTTAGAGGCCAGACTTCCCTGAGTTTCATCCTAGTCAAGTACAAAAGGTTGCCCATCATCCTGGCTGACACTAACCCTGAGAAGTGCAGGCAAATCAAACCAGGGAAAGACACTTCCCTTGCACACAGATTTGGTCCTTTTATTTCTCTTATAAGTGTGGCAACTTTCTGTAGTCCTGGCTATTCAATTGGGTAATTGCACAATTGCTTAAATCACTTTAATTAGGCCTTGATTCAAGGGCCTGTTTTAAGTTTATTTTTCCCTACATTTTTGCACATAAGACTTTGATATTTTACATTTCATTCATAAGTTATTTTTTTCTCTTTTATTTGGATTTTTAAATTTTTTAAAAATTTCTTTTGCTAATTGATTCATACAACCCCAAAACTCAGCCATGTATCCTTAGCTGATCTGGGTGTTGGCCTTAACCCTCTTCAGGGGAGATGTGTTATTAATTCTCCTCAGGGATGTGTGTATATTTTATAATCAGAATGCCTGTATTATAATCTATAGTGTAAAATTTAAATTTTTTTGAGAGTAATTTCAAGGGGGAATGTGTTATTCTCCTCAGAAGGGAATGTATGTTTTATAATCTATAATGTAAAGTTTAAATTCTTTTGAGAGTAAGTTCAGGATAAAAAATTTGCCATCTCCCCAGAATCTAGACCACAAACCTGTTTGGAGAAGGCACAATGAAGATGCCTTAAGAACCTACACTGCATCATGAAGATTGAAAATGAACTTTGGGGTACACTTGGTTGAACTATGGCAATTTGAATGCATTTATTTTGAATATACACTCTTTTGCCAAAGGGGACTGGCCCCTAATCTGCTTTTTGTCAATGTTCCTAGCAATCGTAGGATCATTGTTTTTGTCCTCTTTTCTTTTTATCCCCAAATTTCTGTAATTTATAAGTTAGTTATGTTTTACAAGATCCATCAGGAAGACCAGTCTTTCCTCCGGATCTCAGGAGGGATGTGATATTGGAAATTTTGGAGTCCTTGAACTAATTTTGAGGTCCCTGCTTTAAACTTCCTGTGGACATTTAGGGCTCGTTCAAACTACATTTCCCATGATTCCTCTTATGTAATAATCACATATACAGGAAGTGTAATAACATCAAGAGAAGTAAAAAAAGGAAGTGCCTGGAAGGGCATGCTCTTTTTTCCTGCTGAAGCAACAGAGAGGTGGAGGTATGGTGGGTCTTTCAAACTAATTCTTAATATGGCACGAGGCTTCATTTTTCAAATGGATACCAATAAATCCTTTAAAACCCTAATATTTTTAAATCTATCCTTTTATAACCATTTTATTTCTTACACAGTTCACAGTGTAATGTAGGAGACAAATAATAAAACTATGAAATTATGCCAGAGTCAAATATTGTATAAAAACTACAAAGAATTTCAGAAATGGATTTATCATTCCCAACTGATTGAAGGTGAGATAATACAAATAGCAATTTACATTTATAAAATACTTTTCAAATATTCCTGAAATGCTTTTTAAAAGGCATAGAAACCATCTCTAGGAGACACATGGGGAGTCATAGGGAAAGCTATGGAATAGGATAATAGGAACAGAAAGATGATCTGTTCAAAGTTCAGTAAGGAATGAATTGGTAAAGCCTAATGAATGCTTTATGGCAAAGCAGACATCTCATGTCCAGACTTTTGACTAAGTGGTTTGAAGTTCTCTACAGTCACAGAATCTGGTGAATTGCCTTCTATAGCCTGGCTGTACATAAAGAATCAGAGGTCATGAGACAGAAACTGATTCAATATTTTGGAGGGGTGATAGAAATCACATTATAATCATTAAGAAGAAATAAACATTTCTCACTCACCACTACTGAGGTTCTGCATAGCATTCATTATATTCTTCTTATTCACCTTTTCATTGGCTGTAAAACAAGGCACAATTCAGGTCACAGAAGTAACAGAGAACTAGATTAGTAGCACACAGTTCATCATTGTATAAAGCTAGCCCATGAAGAGTGACCTGTTCTTTCCTTGCTCCCATCAAATGAGAATAGCTTCGCTTCTGATAGGTATTATTTCAAAAGCTCTTGACTTGAGAACCATTTTAGAGGAGTTAATATGAGAGCACTGTTGTGGAAATGGGTTGTGTTTTTAGTTGGTGAAACTATGACTCCTTAATTTAAATTAATTAAATTTATTCATTAATTTAATGTATAACTTGTTTTTAGAAAGTACGTCATTAATTAAAAACACCTAATTCCAGCATTGTGTTTCTCTGGGATATATTCTGAAATCCTATTCCCTTTTGCATATTTTATTTTACTATATTTTTTATACCATTACCTTCCATCTTAGAATCAATAATGTATATTGGTTCTAAGGCAGAAGAGTGGGAAGGGCTAGGCAATGGAGGGTAAGTGACTTGCACAGGGTCACACAGCTAGAAAGTAGCTGAGTCCAGATTTGAACCCAGGATTCCACCTCTGGTCTACCCAGCTGCTCCCTTGCATATTTTATTACATGCTTCATTGATGCTGTTTTCATTCTTTAATTCTTTTTCCCTTGCATCACTACTCCTACATCTTTTCCCTTCCTATAACTGTCATTCTTTTTACCCCCAGAAAGAACCAAAGATTATATCAAAGCAAAATACTGTCAAGAAAAACAGATCCACACCCTGGCTTTGAGTAAAGATATGTATCTTGTTCTTCACTTCTACCCAGAAACTTCCCTTAGGCCATGACCTCCTCTCAATATAGATAAAATTAACAGAATTTTAATATACAATTATTTATTTATTACTATGCTTAATTAATATTTATTGAGTAAGCTGCAACTTCATTAAAGTACTTAATACCTCACAAAATCTGAGTTTTCTGAGTTTCTCAAACAGAATAATTCAATTTGCATTATTCCTTTTGGAAAAATTCATTTGGTACTCAACCATTTTTGGTACTCAGTCTGCTTTCTGGGATCAATTAATGATGAGTAAGAAGGAACCACAATAATTTTCATCTCACTTGATAGCTGGATTTCCAAATATTTTATAACTTTTTATCCATTTTAAGTGTAAAATCACTTCTTCTCTCTTCCTGCTCAGTTTTGTTGGTAACATACAGTCTGAAAATTTGTGTGACTATTAAAATATTTTTCTAGTTTGCTGAAGTTTTTTCAATTAATTTTTTGTTGAACCCTGAGCATCTTCTAAGTAACTTGTCACATAATTGTAAGTATTGATAGTTTTGTTTCCCTTCATTTTTCAATTTATTTTTAAATCTAAAAAATGGAACTACATTGCTGTAGCTAGAACTACAAACAATAGTGGTGATAATGGAGATTCTTGATAGACCTTCATCTTACTGTGAAAGACCATCTATTTCTCATCCTAGTGCAACTGTATTTATTGTCAAATAGAACACATCATTTTAAATAGAAATGCTTCCCTAAAGAATGTCTCATTTTAAAGAGATGCTGAAACAAATTCAAAGGTATCTGTTTGGCAATTCCCTGCCATGTTACAAAAGGAAGAGTGCTTAAACTTTCAGTTTGAAATTTGGGTTTCTATGATGCCTTATTTGATCACAGGTTTGTGATCTCAGAGAAAACACTTAATCTCTCTGGGTCTTAGTTTCCTTATCTATAAAATGAGAGGTTAGAGCTGATGACCTCTAAGATCTCTTCTAGCTCTAAATATATTAGCATCTCATCCATGCCTCCATAATTGTGTGAATTTTATCCTTGTTTTCCCAGAAGTTTGCCAAAGCAGTAACCACTCAACTTGCTATTTCTTCTCTTGACATTGTAAGCAGTGGAGCACTCTACTTGTGCATTTCTCAACTCTTGAACCTTGTCATGTGATCCCCATACTTTACTTCTTTTCTTTACAATTCCTCATTGGTTACATTTTGTAATTTGGCAACATTCACTATGAACTCCTTTATTCCCCTCTGTGTGATTTTTTTTTTATCCTGGGACTCCATTCTAGGAGCATAGGGCCACAACCAGTAGGCAGTGGGTCACACTGTCGCTCAGGGTCACCCAGCTGGGAAGTGTCTGAGCCCGGATTTGAACCTAGGACCTTTCGTCTCTAGGCCTGGCTCTCAATCCACTGAGCTAGCCCAGTTGCCCCTACTTAAGGTTGCAGTTTCTTTAGCAGATGTAGTTTTTACAGGGTGGGGTTGCTAGCCCCACGCCCAACCCTCCTCCTTTTTCATCCGGGCTAGGGACCGTCCTTGGCCCTGGAGTGGTAAGGGTGGGCAATAGGGGTCAAGTGACTTGAACCTAGGACCTCCAGTCTCTAGGCCTGGCTCTCAATCCACTGAGCCATCCAGCTGCCCCAGCTCATCTTTAATTGTTTGCAGATCAATGTATTTCATGTCTTACTACAAGGATAACGCTGGCAAGATGCCAGTTTAAAAACATTTCTTTTTATGGGAAACTTGGTATAATTAAAGGAGATTTACATTTCTCCAAGGAAAATTAGCCTAGCTCCTCTTTAACTGTGAAAAGAACTGTTCCTTCTTTATTCTTTGTCCTAGATATACACACTCAGGGACACGTTCTATAGTCTTATGACAAAGGCATGTCTTGATGTGTATTAATGGATATTCCTCATCTACTTGGTCTTCCCTGAGTGTGGTCTAGATATACTCTTGACTGGTTACAAAGCTCTTTCCAAGAGGTTCACCAACATTTCACGCTTTGATGCAACCATGAAAATATTATCCAAAAAGATCACTGTCTGTAGAATGTAACCACCCACCAAGAAACCATCTTCAACTTGGACTCTTCAGCAGATCTTCATCACAGTCCTGAATACTGTTGTGATGATGCATATCCTTATTTTCTTACTCATCTGATATTTGTGAACATAGGTATTTCTGTTATCATACCCTTTCAAAGAATCTTGAATGATGTCAATATATGGATAGGAGATAACTTATCATAAAAGTGACATCAAAGTGTTCCTTTGCTCAGTAGAATCAAATACTTTTTCATAATGAGAAAATGCTAAGCAAGATAGCATCTTTTGTTTTTTCTATTTTTCATTCAACTACAAAAAATGATCAAATGTTGTTCATTGTTGAATATCTTCTTGCAATCACCTTCTTGTTTCCCACTAATACTCTCATCAAGGATATTCTTGAATTGTGTATAGATTACTCTTGTAAATATTTTGTATTGGTGGAAAAGTAGGGATATGGGTCTGTGACTGTTTTTATCTTCTAAGTTGCCTTTTGTTTAGCATTAACAGGGACAAGGATTTTTTCTTTTATATCTTCCTCTCTCACATGTTTCCTATAGAGGTACCTATATAACCAAGAAACCCAAACTATCTTAACGCTATTAAAGCTTAAAATTACATGAAGACTTTGGGACACTCTGTATTTCCATCAACAATGTCACAACTGTGTCTTCTCAAAGCCAAGGATATATAATTAACACCATGACCTTATCCTGTTTTGTGGTGTTTGAATAAAAATGTTCTCTTTCTAATTCACTTAATGATGTGTTAGAGTTCATTTCTTAAATCAATTACAGGCCTTTTCCATTTAGTTTTATTTATATTGCTCTTCTTTTCATCCTTAAATGCACTGGAGAGTACTTTTTTTACTAGAATTTATTAAGGAGTTTTTAATTAAAATTTTTTTTAATCCTTATCTTCTGTCTTATTATCAATTTATATCAGTTCTAAGATATAAGATGAGTAAGAAAATTTAAACCACTGTGTTTAAATGACTTGCCTAGGACCCCAAAGCTAATAAGTGTATGAGGCTAGATTTTGTGTAAATAGAATTAGCTCTAGCCCATTCATAGTCAAAACCCTACTCATCCTAGGCATAGAAATGATGTAATCCTCACCTCCCTTAATGAGGAGGGGGGGACGAGTTACCCAAACGTGACAATAAATAACAAATCAGGAACAATGCAGAGGCTGCCATTTGTCCACTTGAATTAGAGGTGGACCCACGGGAAGTGACGAAAGACACTATCTCTTTAAGTATGTCGGTTACTTCCTGTGGAGGCAGTTCCCGCCTTGAACTTGGTGCTGAAGGAGCTCCTGCGACCACAGACAGCTTCTACTCTGTATTGTCACGTGGGTAAGTTAGGCTGACTTCCTTGGCCTACCTAGGCCGCTTCCAAACTCTGCCTTGAGCAGGCACCAGCCTATCTGGTTGCTGGGCCTTGTGGCTTGCAGACTAATTTATTTAGCCTTTTAACCTTCTCTCTCGTCCAGGCCTCCGCAGGCCTGGACTAGCCTCTCCCTTCCTCTTTATTCTCATACCTTTACCTTCCTAATTGTAAATAAACTGCCTATCCTGATGCTGACTTGGGTCTGATTTAATTACGGAATCAACCTGAATTGTTGATTCCTGGCGGCCACATTTTAAATACATATCTATAAAATACCTAAATTTCCCTCTTACAATTTGAACCCAAGACCATCAGACTCTATGCCTGACACTCTCTTCATACTGTCATAAAAAGACATACCTACCTGTCTTTTTACAAAACTTTATTTAAACTAGTTTAACTTTGCACAGATTTTTTGTTCTTTCTGAGACAATATTCTGTGGTTCTGTGACAATGTGAAACAATTTTACCCATCATCATCCCTGTTAAATTTTACAAAAAAGTTCACAACTAAAACTAATGTTTTCATCCTAAACTAGTGTTGCTACACTCTTCTTCACTTGGCATATCAGCCAAATATGTATTGACAAAAGGTATTTACTGGATTCCTTTGGTATTTCTAATGTGGAAACAGATTTAGAGTAGTTAAACTTCGGTCTATTATTGCCATTCATTTCATTTTAACAACTATTTTTCATTTTTATTGTTAGTTACTTTTTAAAATAATGCAAGGGTGAATTGTTTGAACTCCATTTTATGTCTTTCTTACAATGATGATCTCAATTTTTATATTACTTTGCATATTCCTAATATTTCAAAAATCATATCTAGATTATACCAAAATGACTCTTGTTATATTCTGATTTCTTTCTTGATAAGGCAGTGGTATTAATGTTAACAGCTAGTGCAGTGATTACTTTTACATTAATAATAATTCTAGAAGACTTATAATGTTTTAGATAAAATCTGTTTCATTTTTTGGTCAATGGTCTTTGGTGCTTGCCAACATGTACCAATTCTTTTCTTGAAGAAGGTGTTTCTGCTATAAAAGCACGACATTTCTGTGCAGTCTACAAATCTCTGTCTTCTTTCTTTCCCTTATTCTGAATACTTGTCCTAAGTTTTACACTAAGGAATGATTAACTATTCCATGAAATCATATTTCTTATTGCCTTGACATATATGATAAGACCAATTCCTCTTTAAGCTGTACTATCTATTGTTTGATTTAGTTGCAAAGTGCTTTTGAAATATTAAGTCATTTTATAATGAATGACAATCCTGGGGGACAGGTACCATTATAATGTCTATTTTATAGATGAAGAACCTGTGTTTGGGAGATGTTAAGGGTCTTGTCCAGAGTCACATAGCTATTAAATGTCTGATGCCTGATTTGAACTTGGGTCTTCCTAATTCTTAATGCAGAACTTGATTCTAAGTTGTATCTAGTGATCTCCAGTACTTTAATGCTTTTAATTACATTTATTTAACAAATGCCCATTTCTACAATGTTTACTATGTTCAAGGTTGTAGGGAAGAGAAGATTTTTGAGGAACCACCCAAGAAGAGTAACAATAAAGCTAAGATCTGGACAACAATCCTTTATTCATTACCAATCTGATCCTCCTTTCTATTTATAACACCCTTCCTCTTAAGAGAAGTCTGAGGAGTTTTTTAACATTAACATAGGCAAAGTTTATATAGACAATGGAATATTGTGAATTTGTATATTTTAAGGAGAAAGTTTACTGATTACTTCTTGGTTAGCCAGAGCAGTGGAGTTTAGGCTTGCTTTTTCAGAATCTAATATAGGACAGGAACTTGAATGAATTTTCAGGGGGCTGGTATGATTAAAACTTCATATGGAGTGTGGAATGAAACCATGATGAATACTCCTATATGTCTCTTCCCTAAGACAGAAAACCTGAGCAGTTTTGGCTCCATTTTCCTGTCAGATTCCTCCACCATTTTTACTCCATCTCTTTTGCTAGCCTCCTTGATTAGAATGAAAGAGTATCACTTTCCATTTGAGGCTATTTTGGGTTACTTTTATATGACATTTTAAGTCTACTCTCTTTTACCTTCTCCCCTTCACTTCCTTTATTGTTATTCAATTCTATTAATTTGTTTTCATTTTATTTGCTCTGTTTTCTCTTTAAAAATTCTTAGGTTCCTGAGTTGTTAGAAGTGATATTAACTTTCACTGGTTGCCCTGAAGTTGAGGAACACCAATCTAGGGAGTAGTCAGAAGCATCTTTCTTTAGACAGCATCAGACATTTCCACACAAGGAAGCCAAAGTTCCCCTGTTGGCCAAGTGGAATCTGACACACTTACCACCAACTGGAAGGTGTTTTAGGAGATCTTCCTGTTCATCCTTTGTGAGTCTCATCCCCATGTCCTTCAGAAAGTCTTCCAGGTTTTGAACATCAATGTTTTCTGTTTATAAAAGATGAGAATGATGAATGATGAGAATGTGAAAAGTGCAAAAGGAGCCACCTTATCCTGTGTCCCATCATCTCTAAATTCAAGAAGAAGAGTTAGCCATTGGGATGAGTCTAACCATGCAGGGAAAATCACTTGTGAATTCAGAGACAGAAAATATTTACTTTTGTTTCAGTGGACTATGCTAGGTTGAAGAGACTTAGACTGAGGAATGTGAAATAGGAATTAGAGAATTATCGGGTGAACTGTGGCAAGACCAATAATTTCTTAAACTATTATGGTCTGACTAATAAGTAAGGTTTTATTTTCTTTGCCTTTATCTGAATGGTTATGACTCACAGGAATGCAATCTGACACTTCATCCCTAGTTTGGAGACTTAGAACTTTTATATTTCTCAACAGCTGGAAAAGTGAAACACGAACCTGCTGATTATGTTCTTAGGAATTCAGGACTTAGTACAAAGAGCCTGGAGAACATTTAGGAAGGCTGAAGGGAGATTTCAATAGAGATGATCATTAAACAGATTCATCCATAATAGTTAATGCCACAGTTGTCATCCTAGACTCCTAACACTCTCTCATCCTCCATATTCAATCAGTTGCCTAATCCTGCCCTTGATAACAAGTCTCACATCTATTCCTTTTCCTTTCTACTCACACAGTTACATCCTTAGCTCAAGTCATTCTCCATCTCTCCTTTGAAAAGATGTTATAATTGCTCCATATCTGTTTCCTCCAGAGTATCTTCCCCTTCCAGTCCATCTCCCATACAGCTGCCTAACTGTCTTTAAGCACAGATCCATTGACCACTTCCCTCAATAAACTCCCATTTCCCTATTTCTCCTGAATCAAATACATAAACTCCTCTCTCCTTACTTTCCTTGCCTATTTCTGTTTCTCACACATAAACTTCTATTTCTTGTTTCTTTATTATCTCACTGGCTGTCCCCATGCTCTCCTTACTTCCACCTTAGAGTCCCTCTCTTCCTTCAAGAGAACCACAATCTCTTCTTCCCAGGAGGAGGTTTTCCTGATTCTCCCAGTCGTAGGCCTCCCCATTCTTAAATTATGTCACATATAATCTCTCTTTATTGAGATATGTACATGTTGCTGTTCAGCAGAAGTTATTGTAAGCTGGAAGTATTTCATTATTTTTGTGTTTGTATCTCCTGTGTCTACAACAGACCTGGTGGAGATACTTAGTAAATGTTTTTGCAAACTGATTATCTCTGCGGATATAGATCAAGAAATTATTTGTAACATATTTTGTTTGTTAAGAGAGCTTCTTGAGCAGGGAAGTAACTTATACCACAATAACATCCAGGTATCTCAGAGGCAGAACTTGGATCCAGGTCGATTTGACTCTAAGGCTATACTATATATCTGTTCACTATGCCATACTTCCTCTCATAGATTTATGTGAAAAATATTGAGATGTTACCTGACTTTTCATCCTTGCATCTCACTCACCTTGAATAGTTTTTGCATTATCCATAACTTCATTGAGGTCAACCTTCCCATCAGCTGTAAGAAAAGGCATAGGTTAGATGGAGTCTGGGTAAAGAAAAATAACACTTCATTACATTCTGAAATTATGAGAAAAACTGGAGGAATTTAAGTTTTTATGAACTCAGCTTTTCTCCTCTTTTCTCCCCAGATAATTCATAAAAGGCAGCTAAGGAATGAAGGAAGCTCTCAATTTTTAAAATGAGGATAATAATAGTAATAACAGTTGTTAGCATTTACATAGGGCTTTAAGATTTGTTATGTGCTTCACAAATATTAACTCATTTTATTCCCACAACAACCCTGTGAGTAGTTACTATTATCATCACTGCTTTACACATAAGGAAACTGGGGCTAAGAGAGATTACTTGACTAGACTTGGGTTTTACAAAGCTAGTACATGTCTAAATTATTGAACCCTGTCATTCCTGACTCTGTGGCCAGTCCTATATAAAGCATACCACAATCTTTCAGTTCAGGACTTGTCAATAGGCATTTTAATTTGGCATATCTGATTCAGGCCTTTCTAGGAGAGGAAGATGCAAAAATCTGGATCCTTCATATCTTGGACTGAACTTTCTCTAGCATAAAATGAAGGGACTGAATGAGATGATCTCTTTTTCCCTCTCCAAAAGGGAAATAATATGACCCTGTGGATAGGAAACTCCAATTTTTTTTAATAAAATGAGGACATGTTCTGTCTTCATTCTTGAATGCAGTTAATATTTTAATGTATCTATGCAAATTGACTTTGTCTAATTGCATAAGCCATATTGTCTCTGAGGAAACAACTTCATAATTTTATCAAAAAAATGTTAAGTTCAAATAGCATTTAAATATTGCAGGTGGAAATAGTATGATCTCTTTAGGAGACCAATTCCTTATTGTAGGCTAACTTTGTTAAAATTGAAGAATTTAACTAACGAATGAGCTCATGCTATTAAAGGCAAACATGTGACCAATAACATTCATTCATCTCTTTAAAATGTACCAAGTACATATCAGGAATATCTCCTTTAAGCCTTATAAGAACCCTGTAAGATTCAGTGCGACAGTTATCATTATTAGATATATATTCCCTGGAATATCATCCTCAATCCCTTTCTATCTCCTGTTCTGCATATCCAATTGTTGTGGGAGAATGAGTTTTGTTGTGAGATAGTGAATACTGGTTCTTGCCCAAAGAATTGCAGCTCAGACTCCTTCATCTTGAAGAATGAAAGTGTTATTCAAGGATGCTACTGATAGTGTAGCTGGAGTAATGGAAAAAGCCCCAGGAGGGACTTCAAGTTGCTAGATTTATTGTGAGTCTGTGGTATTACTCTTCTCCCATCTTGGAATTCTCCCTCCTCCCTTAGGGACACAAAGATCCCTAATGCTACCATGTGATGATATTCCTTGACATGTACTGTTTGTTGGATTTTCAAGATTATTTGGGTGCTTGGGTGTTCTCAGCCTTGTAAGCTTTCATCAAAGGGGATAAAGTCATAAAATCCTTTTGAGGTAGCTTGAGTGCTTCCCCCATCCTTCAGACTTGAAATGTCTGGCAATTCTTCATCAACTAGGGGGAATCGCATAAGGTAGGTAATGCCCTCTAATGAAAAAAACATAAAGTCTCAAAAGCACCATTTAAAAAAGGATTTCAAAGTACTATGCCTCACAACCATGTCATAATCATTTTGCAAGACTAATTGATTCTCTTTTGACAGTCTTTAAGCTTGTGACTCTCTCTACACACACTCACATTGTGAATTTTCAGCTGTCAATTTAATTTAGATATAGGACACACATTTGTTATTTTGGGTACAAGAAACACTCCAAGGCAGCCTAAGAAATGAGAGTGGTCTTAAAAAAAGTGTTGATAAGGGGACATTCACACTGACAAGGTCATGAATTCTTGCAATATTGAAGAATCACATCCCTTGACAACTGGCCAGAAGGGCTTAGAGCTAACGATGCTTTAAAAATGTTTTAGATCATGAATCCAGACTCAATTATAGACCCTGATTATTATTTTTAATTTCATGCTAATTTTTAAATAGCTTTAGTATATACATTTTCTATTCCAATGGTCAAGTAAATATGTAAATGCCCTTCTAGGAAATCATCACTGGCCTAACATGCAAAACCCATAAGAATGTGTTGATATGGGATCATCATGAAAATTGTGACCTCTAGATGATGATGATGATGATTTTTTTTGATGAAAGGAAGAGGAAAAGGTACAGTACACTTGGTCCAGCATGGATTATAGTCTTTTCAGAACATTAAAATCAATGAAAATATTTATCTTTTAAAATAATAATCATATCAGATACTTCCAGCTATGTGACCATGGGACTCTCACTTAACCCTCATTGCCTAGTCCTTACCAATCATAGTCTTGGAACTAATACATAAGTATTGATTCTATAGGGTAAGGTATGCATTTTCAAAAATATATAATCATGGTTAGAATTTAAGTTACTTTTAAGTTCCCAACACAGTATATTAAAATATATATGCATATATACATGATATAAATCCCATAAGTGAATATATGTGTGTATATATATATATATTTCCCATTTGACTCTTACAACAACCTTATATAGCAGATACAATTACTATCTCCATTGTACAGATGACATACAAATTACCAGTAAGTGTCTAAAGCAGGATTGGAGATTAAATCTTCTTGACTCCATAACCAGCACTAGAAAATTTCATTTGACTGGTTAGAATTTCCTGATGATAGTCACATTGGACTTTTGTCCTTAAAGATGGGCACTAGGCTACTCAGGAGTCTTTCATTTCTGTTTTTGTATTTAGTGGCATTCTGGGAAACTTTTGACTTGAAGGTTCAGTTCGAGATAATATTCCTTCATATATTATGATTGGCTTTCTCTATAAGAATTGCTATTTTTTCATGTGAATTCAGTAAGTATCCTTATAAACATTCTCAGACAGGAAATCAAAGTTTTTCTAAACATATATAGAGGCAGAAGAAATACTCACCATCAACTGGCAGGTTACTCAATAGTTTCTCAATTTCTTTATCTGTAAGTTTCATCCCCAGGTTTCCCAGAACCTTGTCCAGTTTGCCAACATCAATATTCCCTCCTTCAGAAAGAAGAAAATTGAGGAACATAATCACTGAAGCATTCATTAAACCCTCACTTTACATTATTCACTATGTAAAATTGTGGGGATTTGAGTCCAACTCCAGTCAACAACCATTTATTAAGTTCTTCCTCTGTGCAAGGCACTTTGTTAAGTGCTGGAAGTAAAAAGACAAATCAAAAGTACTGTCTTTGCCCTGGAGCAGCTCACATTATGAGGGAGATAAGAAAATTATCAAATTGTGTCAGAGTCACAAATCATACAAAGTTTCTTTACAAAAATTTCATGAGTTCCTTTATGATTACTAGCTGTTTGAGGGTTAGATAGTATCAATGACAATTCGTATTTATAGAATACTTTTCAAATATACTCTTCAAATGTTTTTTTCAATGGCCCAGCAACAATCTCTAAGGACACACATGGAGAATAATTGGGAGAGCTATGAGTATGACTTGTTCCTGTAACTGTGGTCAAAGTGATCCTGGAGAAGCTTCTAGAGCATAGTGTAAAGAATGATTGATCAAACCTGATGGATTATGTGAAGGAGTTTGAAGTTCTCAATAGTCACAGAATCTGGTGAATTGCCTTCTCTTAGAAGAAATAGAACAGTTTCTCACTCACCACCAAGATTCTGCACAGCATTCATTACATTCTTCTTATTCACTTTCCCACTGGCTGTAAAACAAAGCACAATTCAGGTCACAGAGGAAGTAATACAGAATTACAACAGTAGCACAAAGTTTATCATTTTGAAAGCTAGCCTATAAATACTGTTCTATTCCTTCCTTCCTCCCACCAAATGTGAAGTGAAAAAAAAGAAAGTGACCTAAAGGAGATCAATCCATTCCTTCCCTGAATATGGATGTTTCTTACTCTGTAGTAACTTAATCTACTATAGTGAATGAAGGTTTATTGCAGAGATCAGCTTTACTTCTAGTAAGTATTATTTCATAAGCTCTTGTCTCAAGAACCATTTTAAAGTACATAGAAGAGAGTACCGGTGTGGAAACAGGCTATTTTTTAGTAGGTAAAACTATGAATCTTTGTAATATATAACTTGTTTTAGAAAGTATAAATTTAACAAGCTAGTTCCAACATTGTGTTTCTCTGTGACTTTTTCTGATCTCCCTTTTCTTTTGCACATTGTTTTATATCTTTCATTGAGGCTGTTTTCATACTTTTATCCTTTTTTATGGTGAAAATTTATTATATTTTCTTTTTTTTTAGAAAAGTTTTACATGGTTACATGATTCATATTCTTTCCCTCCCCCTCTCCAAACCACCCTGTAGCTGATGCGCATTTCCACTGGGTTTTACATGTCATTGATCAAGGACTATTTCCATATTATTGATAGTTGCACTGGGGTGGTCGTTTAAGAGTTTACATCCCAAATCATATCTGCATCAACCCATGTGTTCAACTGGTTGTTTTTCTTCTGTGTTTCTATTCCCACAGTTCTTTCTCTGGATGTGGATAGTGCTCTTTCTCATAAGTCCCTCAGAATTGTCCTGGATCATTGCATTGCTGCTAGTAGTGAAGTCCATTAGATTCGATTTTACCACAGTGTATCAGTCTCTGTGTACAATGTTCTGGTTCTTTTCCTTTCACTCTGCATCAATTCCTGGAGGTCATTCCAGTTCACATGGAATTCCTCCAGTTCATTATTCCTTTGAGAACAATAGTATTCCATCACCAGCAGATACCACAATTTATTCAGTCATTCCCCAATTGAAGGACATACCCTCATTTTCCAGTTTTTTTGCCACTATAAAGAGTGCGGCTGTAAATATTTTTGTACATATCTTTTTCCTTATGATCTTTTTGGGGTATAAACTCAGCAGTAGTATGGCTGAATCAAAGGGCAGGTAGTCTTTTAGTGCCCTTTGGGCATAGTTCCAAAGTGCCATCCAGAATGGTTGGATTAATTCACAACTCCACCAACAGTGCATTAATGTCCCAATTTTGCCACATCTCCTCCAACAGTTATTACTTTTCTTTCCTGTCATGTTACCTAATCTGCAAGGTGTGAGGTGGTACCTCAGAGGTTTTTTGATTTGCTTTTCTCTTTTTATAAGAGATTTAGAACACTTTTTCATGTGCTTATTGGTAATTTTGATTTCTTTACCTGAAAATTGCCTATTCATGTCTCTTGCCCATTTATCAATTGGGGAATGGCTTGATTATTTTTTCTCTTTTGGTGATTCACTTTTTAAAAAACATTTATTGAGATTTATTTTTTAGAAAAGTTAACATGGTTACATAATTCATGCTCTTACTTTCCCCTTTACCCCCCAAGCTCCTCCCCACCATGGCTGATGCATATTTCCACTGGTTTTAACATGTGTCATTGATCAAGACCTATTTCCAAATTGTTGATAGTTGCCTTGGTGTGGTATTTTCGAGTCTACATCCCCAATCATGTCTGCCTCAACCCATGTGTTCAAGCAGTTGTTTTTCTTCTGTTTCCACTCCTGTAGTTCTTCCTCTGAATGTGGGTAGTGTTCTTTTCCATAAATCCCTCAGAATTGTCCTGGGTCATAGCATTGCTGCTAGTACAGAAGTTCATTACATTCTATTTTACCACAGTGTATTGGTCTCTGTGTACAATGTTCTTCTGGCTCTGCTCCTTTCACTCTGCATCAATTCTTGGAGGTCTTTCCAGTTCACATAGAATTCCTCCAGTTTATTATTCCTTTAAGCACAATAGTATTCCATCACCAGCATATACCACAATTTGTTCAGCCATTCCCCAATTGAAGGACATACCCTCCTTTTCCAGTTTTTTGCCACCACAAAAAGCATGGCTATAAATATTTTTGTACAAGTCTGTTTATCTATGATCTCTTTGGGGTACAAATCCAACAATGGTATGGCTAGATCAAAGGGCAGGCATTCTTTTATAGCCCTTTGAGCATAGGTCCAAATTGCCAGCCAGAATGGTTGGATCAGTTCACAACTCCACCAACAATGTATTAATGTCCCAGTTTTGCCACATCCCCTCCAACATTCATTACTCTCCCCTTCTTTCATTTTAGCCAATCTGCTAGGTGTGAGGTGATACCTCAGAGTTGTTTTGATTTGCATTTCTCTAATTATTAGAGATTTAGAACACTTTCTCATGTGCTAATTGATACTTTTGATTTCTTTACCTGAATATTGCCTATTCATGTCTCTTGCCCATTTATCAATTGGGTAATGGCTTGATTTTTTATACAATTCCTTTAGCTCCTTATATATTTGAATAATTAGACCTTTGTCAGAGTTTTTGTTACAAAGATTTTTTCCCAATTTGTTGATTCCCTTCTAATTTTGGTTGCATTGTTTTTGTTTGTACAAAACCTTTTAAATTTAATGCAATCAAAATTATTTATTTTATATTTTGTAATTTTTTCTAACTCTTGCTTGGTTTTAAAATCTTTCCTTTCCAAGAGATATGACAAGTACACACTATTCTGTGTTCACCTAATTTACTTATAGTTTCCTTCTTTATATTCAAGTTGTTCACTCATTCTGAATTTATCTTGTAAGGTGTGAGATGTTGATCTAGACCCCATCTGTCCAATAGTGTTTTCCAATTTTCCCAGAAATTTTTGTCAAATAGTGGATTTTTGACCCAAAAGCGTGGCTTTTTGGGTTTATCATAGACTGTCTTGCTGAGCTCACTTTCACCCCAGCCTATTCCACTCATCCTCTCTTATCTCTTAGCCAGTACCATATTGTTTTGATGAGTGCTGCTCTATAGTATGTTTAAGATCTGGTACTGGTAGGCCACCTTCCTTCACTTTTTAAAAAAATTATTTTTCTTGATATTTTTGATCTTTTGTTCTTCCAAATGAACTTTGTTATAGTTTTTTTCTAATTCAGTAAAAAAGTTTTTTGATAGTTTGATAGGTATGGCACTAAATAAGTAAATTTATTTGGGTAGAATGGTCATTTTTATTATGTTAGCTCGTCCTACCCATTAGCAATCAATGTTTTTTCAATTGTTTAGATCTAGTTTTAGTTGTTTGGAAATTGTTTTGTAGTTGTGTTTGTATAATTCCTTGTTTGTTTTGGTAGATAGATTTCTAAGTATTTTGTATTGTCTATGGTGATTTTAAATGGAATTTCTCTTTCTAACTCTTGCTGCTCTAATGTGTTGGAAATATATAGAAATGCTGATGATTTATGTGCATTTATTTTGTATCCTGCAACTTTGTTAAAGTTGTTGATTATTTCCACTAGCTTTTTAGTTGATTCTCTAGGATTTTTTAAGTAGACCATCATATCATCTGCAAAGAGTGATAGCTTGTTCTCCTCATTGCCAATTTTAATACCTTCAATTTCTTTTTCTTCTCTAATTGCTACGGCTATTCTTTCTAGTACTATGTTAAATAATAGAGGTGATAATGGGCATCCTTGTTTCACTCTTAATCTTATTGGGAATGCTTCTAATTTATCCCCATTGCAGATGATGCTTGTTGATGGTTTAAGAGATATACTGTTTATTATTCTTAGGAAAGACCCTTCTATTTCAATACTTTCTATAGTTTTCAATAGGAATGGGTGTTATATTTTGTCAAAGGCTTTTTCAGCATCTATTAAGATAATCATGTGATTTGTGTTGGTTTGCTTGTTGACATGGTCAGTTTTGTGGATAGTTTTTCCTAATATTGAACCATCCTTGTATTCCTTGTATAAATCCTCCCTGATTATAATGAATAATCCTTGTCATCACTTGCTGGAGTCTTTTTGGTAGTATTCTATTTAAGATTTTTCCATCTATGTTCATTAAGGAGATTCGTCTGTAGTTTTCTTTCTCTGTTTTTGATCTACTTGGCTTTGGGATCAATACCATATTTGTTTCATAAAAGGAATTTGGTTGTACTCCTTCTTTGCTTATTATGTCGAATTGTTTATATAGTATTAGGATTAGTTGTTCCTTGAATGTTTGATAGAATTCACTTGTGAATCCATCTGGCCCTCCATATTTTTTCTTAGGAAGTTCTTTGATGGTTTGTTCATTTTTTTGTGATATTGGATTATTTAAGTATTCTATTTCTTCTGTGTTCATCTAGGCAATTTATATTTTTGTAAATATTTATCAATATCACTTCAATTGCTATATTCATTGCCATATAATTGGGAAAAATAGTTTTTAATGATTGCCTTAATTTCCTCTTCATTAGAGGTGAGATCTCCCTTTTCATCTTTGATACTGTTGATTTGGTTTTCTTCTTTCCTTCTTTTTTTATGAGATTAACCAGTACTTTATTTTATTTGTTTTTCAAACTACTAGCTTCTGGCCTTATTTATTAATTCAATAGTTCTTTCACTTTCACTTTTATTAATTTCTCCTTTAATTTTTAGGATCTCTAATTTAGTTTTCATTTGGGGATTTTTAATTTGTTCATTTTCTAGTTTTTAAATTTGCACGCCCAATTCATTGACCTAAGCCCTCCCTAATTTGTTAATATATGCACTCAAGGATATAAATTCCCCCTGAGTACTGCTTTGGTTGCATCCCATAGATTTTGGTTGTGGATTAAATGTAGGAGGTGATCTGTGGATTCTTTCAATCTCTACTTTTCCCTCTTGTTAGATAATATTGGGGAAGTTTTCTTGGATAATTTCCTGTAGGTTGATGTCCAGGCTATTTCTTTTTTCATTATGTTCTGGTAGACCAATAATTCTTGAATTGTCTCTCTGTGATCTGTTTTCCAGATCTGTGGTGTTATATTGAATCTCTGGGAGCTTGAAGTTCACCTTTGATTGACAAATAAGTCAGTTGGATGGAATGTTCCCAGGGAAGTCATGTGAAAGGCAGGAGGAGGGGCAGTTGAGAACCCTGAGGAGAAGTTCTGGGTCTTTGACCTGTGCTGAGGCTGGAGATCGGTGGATCCTGGTCTTGAAGTGAGAGGGAGCAAACATCTCTCTGCAAACTCTTCCTGTACTTGAGATACCATTCAACCTGTACCTGACCACCACCTTAGTGTCTATTGCCCCTAGATATTAGGAGTTTCATCATCTAGATATCTAGGTTTCCCAGGGCCCGGGAGGGATCCGGGAAGTGGGCAGGAGACGAAGAAGAGGGTGGAAAGGGTGGACACAACTCAACTGTAAGGCTGAAGATCTACAGAAGAAGTCAAAGATATCCCAGCAGTTTACCTACTCTGGTATAGTCCTGGCCAGGCTCAACCAGAGGGAAGCTACATTGATTCTTCATCTGCTAGCAGTTGAGATTTCATTAGTAACCATTAGAATAGGGTCTTCTCCTATACCTCAGTCCTTTACTCATATCCCCTTCTTGTTTAATATAAAGTTTAAAGTACCTTCCTAAAGCAGTTTCAAAGCTTGTTTTGGGAAGGGAGAAATCGCAGTCAGAATACAAGGCGTTATCCTAGCTAAAGAGCCCAAATCAACATATCAATTAACCCCAGGTGGGTCGTGAAGGGATATACCTCTTAGACCTGAAGGATCCTGTCTGGGCAACTGTTATAAGGGAGAAGGGTCATCTTATTTCTCTCTGTACATCAATTTACCATCTCAAATAGATCAAGAGACCTCCAATAATTATAACAGTGGTTCTGCCAATGAGGTGTTTCATATTTTCCTCAAAATTTTCATTCTTTTGATTTTGTTTTATAGATTCTTTCTGCATTGTGAAGTCATTTGCTTCTAGTTGTTCAATTCTAATTTTTAAAGACTATTTCATCCCTGGCTTTTTGGTCAACCTTCTCCTTCTGGTCTGATTTTCTTTGTAGGTCATCATTCACCTTCTTTGCCTTGTTTTCAAGCTGGTCAATTTTGGCTTTCAAGACACTATTTTCTTGTTTTAGGTCATGTATTTCCTTTTCCCAACTGTCTTCAGCCTCTCTTAATTGCTTTTCAAATTGTATTTTGAGTTCTTCTAAAGCTTGTGTTCAATTTGCTCGAGTTTCTGTGTTTTTTTTCTTGGAGTTCCTTCATCTTCTTCTGTTTTATTTCCTCTTTGTTCACTTCCTGGAAAGAAGCCATCGATTATAATTTCTTTTTTCTTTTTCTGTTGTTTACTCATATTTTTTTCTTCTTTCCCTTCTGTAATTGGCTATAATCTTAATCCTCTGATTTATTTGCTGGATCTTTGGGTTTGGGCTATTTTGTCCTGAATGGGCTCTTTCTCTGCTCTGCTAGTTGATTAGGTTAAGCAGATGGTTTTAATGAGCTCTGATGTAAGATCTTCCCCAGCTGGCAACATAGGTTTGTGGCTACTTTCTCTGCAGTCTATGAGGGAGGGGTGTTGGAGCTTCCCTGCCTTCTGAAGACTTCTTATCTGCACTATTGGTGGGATTACGCCAGGGTGGGGTTGATCTGTAGAGCTTGATGTATCCTGAGACCAAAACCTCGAGATAAGGAGAGGGGACAGGATGGAGTGTTTAAGCTCTGTCTAGGTTGCCTTTTCTGTATTTCTCCTCCAGCCATCTCCCTGCCAGCAGTGTTCAATGCCCTGATCCTGGCACAAGCTGTGCCAGCAAGGCCCTCTCTCTGGACTAGTGCGTTTGCCCTCCCAGACATTCCAGGAGCCTCTGGAGACTTAGCACAGCATGTGGGGGAGGGGTCCTGGAATATTCCTTCTTCTTTATCCTCAAACCCAACAGTTCAAGAATTCAGACTCTTTTTTGGGGGGGGCACCTTTTGAGCTGAATCCAGCAGGAGGATCCCCCAGTTCTGTCCTATTATTAGATTTGGTTTTCTTTCTCCATGAAGCGCTTTGTTTTTTATCTTGGTGTGTAAGGTTATGGAGTTCTGCAGTTTTGCTCCATCTAAGCTGCAATCTTCTCAAAATTCTCTTTTTTCCTTTTTTTCTTCCATCATGATTCCTACATCTTTTTCCTCCCTGTACCTGTCATCCTTCTACCCCTAATGAGAACCTTAGTTTATGATAAAGAAAAATAATGTCAAGAAAAACATATCCACACACTAGGTACATGTTAAAATATGTGTCTTGTCTTTACCTCTAGTCTAAAATTTCCCTGGTAAGAGTTGAGAATTTAATTCATCATCAGTCTTCTCAAGTCAGAGCTCTAATTTTAAGTCTTACACAGTTGCTTTTCTCTATCTTCTAATTATTTCATAAATTATTATTTTTTTTGGATTCAGCTCAGTCCTCTCAGGTTTTGTTCATAAAAGTCTTCCCTTGTTTCTTTTCTTTTTCTTTTTTAAATCCTTACCTTCTATCAATACTGTTTATTGATTCTAAGGCAGAGGAGTGGTAAGGGCTATGCAATGGGTGTCAACTGACTTGCCCAGGCTCATACAGCTCATAAATGTATGAGACCAGATTTGAACAAAGGACCTCCCATCTCTGAGCCTGACTATCAATCCACTGAGATACCTAGCTGCCCTCTTTTCTCATATTTCTCTGAAACTCTACCATGTGACGTTTCTTATGATGCCATCCTATTGTATTGCATTTATATATGATAATTGCCTTAGCCATTCCCCAATTCATATAAAACCTTCAGACTTATACTTTTTTATTATCTTAGAGGGAGCTTTAACCATTTTTCTTAACCCTTTCCTTCTGTCTTAGTTTCAATTCTAAGACAGAAGTACAACAAGGACTAGGCAATTGGATTTAATGCGAGTTGCCCAGAGACAGACAGAAAGGATTTGTCTGGTGATAGAATGGAACCCAGGTCTTCCCAACTCTAGTCCAGGTCCTCAATTTGCTGTGCTACTTATCTGCTCCAATATTTTAATTTGCACTTACAAGCCCTTTATTTTCTTTCTCTGAGCTCCTAAAGGACATAAATCAATTATCCATATAAATAGGTCTATCAGAATTAAAACTCCACTGATTCCTTTTATCATAGTCCCTTGTCATTTTCCAGAATGTTTGAACAATTGTTTCACCAGAAATGGATTAACATAATGTTCCTCCAAGGTCCTCTCCAAATTTTCTGAATAATTTTATTGATTTAGCTAATATTGCCATTTTCATTATATTGACATGGCTGATACATGAGCCATTCACATCCCTTTATTTCTTTAATATTGTACTTTATAGAGGGTGTTTTAGTAGTTCTATGCATATAATTTCTTTCTGTTTTAGTAGCTGGATTCCCAAGTACTTTATAATTCTGTAGTCATTTTAAATGGAATACCATTTTTTGTCTCTTCCTATTTAGTTTTGTTAGTAATATACATAAAATTTGAAAATTTGTACGGCTCTATTTTATATTTTTCTAATTTTATGAAATTATTTCAATTAATATTTTGTAAGCTAAGAAGTGTCTGAGACCAGATTTGAACCCATTTTCTCTTGACGTCAGGAATAGTCCCCTATCCACTGTATTGCCTAAATATCCCACAAAGTTTTATTTAAACTAGTTTAACTTTAAACAACTTCTCTGTACTCTATGAGACAATATTGATTATAAATATATGCATCCTCTCTTTCCATGAGATTTTACCAATAAGTTTACTAACTAAAATTAGTGTTGCCATCCTAAACTAGTGTTGCTTTATTTCTTCACTTGGTTTTATAAGCCAAACATTGACTAACAAAGGTATTTACTGGATTCTTTTGGTATTCCTAATAAGGCATTAGATTTAGAGTGGTTAAACTTTTGGCTTTTAATTACCATCCATGTTATTTTTCATGTCTATTTTTTTATTTGCATTGTTATTTACCTGTTTAATATTTCAGAATTGAACTGTTTCAATTCTATGCCATAACCTTCTCCCTACTGTGCCCTTGATTTTTCCATTTTATATATTCTTGATATTTGAAGCATAATATTCAGAGTATTATAAGAAGAAGATATCACATATTTGTATAAAATGATCTACCGATCTTTTTCTTGATATAGTATTGGACTTACTGTTTAAAGCTATTCAGTGTTTATTTTTACATCAATCATAAGGTTTTTTTAACTCAGAAAATGTAATGTTTCATTTTTTTCAGTGGTCTTTGGTGCTTACCAACCCTACACACCTAGGAATTCTTTTCTTCAAAGACCTGCTCCTGATACAAAATCAAGAAGCTTCTGTACAGTCTATAAATTTCAGGTGTCTGTTTTTTCCTCATTCTGAATATTTAAACTAAATTCTAGAAGAAGGGATGACCACATGTTCCGTGAAAACATGTATCTTGTTGCCTTTGGATGTATGATTAGTGAATTCCATCAAATTGTCTTTGCCTCTTCAAGACATTTAAGTATTGTGTGACTATGACTGATTTAGTTGTAAAGTGCTTTCCAAATATTAAGATATTTTAGACTTATCACAATCCTGAGAACACTAGTGATATTATTTCCATTTTAGAGGTGAATAAACTGATTTTGGGAGAGGTCCAGTGATTTGTCCAAGGTCACACAGCTAGAAAATTTCTGATGCCTAATTTGAACTCAGCTCTTCCTGATTCCACACATTGATCCACAATACCACTTGGTTACCCATAGTGCTACTGGTACTCTTTTACTTTTTATTTCATTTATACGCAAATGTCCATGTCTATAATGCTTAACTGCATTTAAGGTGGTAGAGAAACAAAGATTCTTCAGGTGCTACCCTGGAAGAATAATAACAAAACTGTGATATGGATCTTAGTCCTTGATTTATTCCTGATCATGTCCTTCTTTCCATTTATAACACATTTCCAGTTAGTAGGAGTCTGCAGAGCCTTTTAATAGTAGCCCAGCAAGATTTAGACAAAGTAGGAAACATTGTGAATTCTTAAATGGAAAGGAGACACTTTACTGATTATTTCCTGGTTGGCCAGAGAGGCAGAGTTTAGCCTTGCCTGCTTTCCATAGTCTAACATATGACAGGAGCTTGCTGCCTGCATTTCTGGGGAAGGGGGTGGTAACACTGAAACATTATAGGGAGTGTGAAGTGTCCTCTCATTGTCAATATTCCTCTATCCCTCTGCCTGGAGACAAATAAATTGAGCAATTTTGGGTACAGTTTCCTGTCATAATCATTCACCTCTTTTAGTTCAGAGTCCCCAACCCCTTGGAGTAGTAAGATGACTTTCCATTTAAGATAATATTGTGTTATTTTTCTATCACTCCTTCACTCTACTCTCTTCTATCTTTCTCTACACATTTCCTTTGCTTTAATTCTAGTCTATTAATTTCGTTTTATATCCTTCCCTTTCTCTTTATCATTTCTTAGGCATCTAAGTTGTTAAAGTGGTATGATTTTTCACTAATTGCCCTGAGACCGAAGAACTCCAGCCTAGGGAGAAGTGAGAAACATCTTTCGTTAGATAGTACCAGACATTTTCACAATACCAAGCCCAAATTCCCCTGACAGCCACAGTGGAATCTGGAACACTCACCACCAACTGGAAGGTGTTGCAGAAGATCTTTCTGTTCCCCTTCTGTGAGTTGTATCCCCATGTTCTTCAGAAAGTCTTCCAGGTTTTGAACATCAACATTTTCTGTTTATAAAAGATGAGAATGGTGAATGATATGAATGTGAGGTATATGTAATGACTCTAGTTTGTGAAAGATAGTACCTATTCCTGTGTCCAATCAGCTCCAAATTCAACAAGATGAGAGTTAGTCACTGAGATGAACCCAATCATGCTGGGAAAATCACTTAAGAATTCAGAAACAGATATTACATTTTTCTGATTCAGGGAACTATGTTAGACTCAAAAGTCTTAAACTGAAGAATTCTAAATGAATATTAGGCCTTTGTCTGGTCAGCAGTGTCAAAAATTTATGGCAACTTATCCTACATTGGTCTAATTTGATAAGTAGGGTTTGGTTTTCTTTTCCATAATTTATCCCAGTGGTTTTGACTCACCAAAATGCCTTCCTACAAAATTTTAATCCTAGACTTGAAGACCTAGAATCTGGTATGTCTCAACAAGAGGAGATTAATTACATTCTAGCAAAATGAACAGAGATTAATTACATTCTAGCAAATTGAAGGCTTGCTACAAAGAGCCTGGAAATTATTTAGCAAAAAAAAATATCTGAAAGGAGATTTAAATAGAGCAATAATCATGTAACACATTCATCCCTAAAAGGTACTTTCATATATTTTATCCTGCACTCCTGACACTCTTTCCTCCTCTCTTCCAGATCCCCATACCCAATCATTTGTGAATTATTGCTATTTCTCCCTTGATAATGTAGAACCCCAAAGTTTTGACACAGAAACTAAGCAACCACAAGCAAACACAAGCTAGAGATTCCCCAATCAGGATGGCTCTGAGAAACCCACTGTCACTAACAATAGGATGTTCATTAGGACACAATGTAACTAGACTGGGGCAGCTGAGTAGCTCAGTGGATTGAGAGCCATGCCTAGAGACAGGAGGTCCTAGTTCAAATCCAGCCTCGGACACTTCCCAGCTGTGTGACCCTGGGCAAGTCACTTGACCCCCATTGCCTACCCTTACCACTCTTCCACCTATAAGTCAATACACAGAAGTTAAGGGTTTAAAATAAAAAAAAATTAAAAAAAACCAACAATGTAACGACTCTCAAATGATTTATGTACACTCTGCATTTAGCATAAAAACCCATGGTTCCCTCCCAACGGCTTCCAGGTTAGTTCTAGCGTCCTGGACCCTTACTGTGAGTTAGCATTAAAGTTCCTATTGCTTATTACATTGTAGGCGTGGACTCATCCTTGCTAGGGGGATCTGAACTGGGCATAACAATAACAACTCTCATATCTACTCCCTTTTTTCTCTACTCACACTGCTCAATCCATAGCTCAAGTTATCCTCCATCTCTCCTTTGAAGAAACCGTGTAATTGCCCCTAATCTGTTCCCAAGAAGCAAGAGCCTCTTCTCCCTCCAATTTATCTTCCACACAGCAGCCTAAGTGATAGTTTCAAAGCACAGATCTATTGGCCATATTGCTGAATAGATCAGCATTTCTGTATTTCTCCTGAATCAAACACATAAACTCCTCTCTCTTCACTTTCCCTGCCCATTTCTGTTCCTCACACATAGTTTTCCATTTTTTGTTTTTATATTATATTATTGGCTGTTCCTCATGCTCTCCTTACATATTCTACAGGATCCCTTTCTTCCTTTGAGATGAACCAGAATTTTTATTTTCCTATTAGAAGGTTTTCCTGATGTTTCCAGTGATAGGGACCTTCCTCCACAAATTATGTTGTACTTAATCAATACATATTTATAAATGTATATGTATATACATGTTGTCTTTCCAATGGAAAGCACTGTCAGTGCTTTCACTTTTTGTGTGTTTGTATCTCCAGTGTTTAGAAGAGATATGGTGGGAATATACTAAATATTTACCAATTGATTATGTCAGTGTATACAGATCCAGAAATATTTGTACTATGTACTGTTAGAGAACTTCCTGAGAGGGATATAACTTGACACACAATGACACAGAAAGTAAGTGTCAGAGGGAGAACTTGAATCCTGGTCCTCCTAAGGCTCTATTTCTATCCACTCTACCTTGCTTCCTTCTCATGGATTCATGTGAAAAATATTGAGATGTTACCTGACTTTTCTTACTCACCTTGAATAGTTTTTGCATTATCTATAACTTCTTTGAGGTCAACCTTTCCACCATCTATAAGAGAACCACATTTTAGAAGATCTGGTGAAAAAGAACCTCGCAAAAAAAAGCATTTCATTATATTCTGAGATAAGTCAGAGGAACTGAACAGTTTTCTCTGAATTCCGGTAATTATCTTGGGATTTTATCTAATTTTCTCTACAGGTTAATTAATAAGAAAAAGCTAAGGAATGAAGAAAGCCTCAATATGTAAAGTGAGAATAATAATAGTAATATAATGATAGTCAGCATTTACCTAGGGCTTTAAGATTTGCCAAATACTTAAAAAATATTAACTCATTTTATCCTCACAACAACACTGGTAGACAGGATCTATTATTATTATTACAGGTTAGGAAACTGAGGCTGAGAGAGGTTTACATGGCTTGGCTTGGGTTATAAACTTAGTATATGTCTAAGGTATTTAATTCTGATGTTCCTGACTCTGTGTCCAGTCTTATATATACTATATCACAATCATTCAGAGAGCTTCCTTTCTCCTGGCTATTGACTATCAAGGACTTGTAACCAGACACTTTATTTTAGCATTGGAAAAGAATTGACCCCTTTATATCAACTAGTCTCAACATTCTTCTCTGTAAAATGAAGATCCCTGACTAGGTGATCTCCATATCCTTTCCCAGCAGGGACAAAATATGATTCTGTGGTCTAGGAAATTCCCATTTTTTTTGATAATGCAAAGACAAGAAGAGCTAGTTTTTTCATTCAATGTTTTTTCTTCATTCTTGAATGTGATTAATATTTTCATGTATTTTTGCCTATTTAGTTTGTCTAGTTTAGCTGTGGCAAGCTATATTTTCTCTGAGGAAACATAGTTTTATTATAAAAATTTTAAGTTTAAGTACCATTTAAATAATTTCAGTTGAAATAGTATGGCTTCTTTTGGAGACCAATTCCTTTAGTGGGCTAATTTTGTTAAAAGCTCAGAAATTGAGACATTTAACTAAAGAATAAGCTTTTGCTATTTCAAATAAACATGTGATCAATGACATTCATTCATGCCTTTAAAATGTATCAAGCACTTTATCTAAATATCTCATTTAACTCTCATAAGAACCCTGTGAGTTCAGTGTTATGGGTATGGACACCACCAGTGTCATCCTCATTTCTATCCTTTCTACCCTTCTTTGCATCTAACCAATTGGCAAGACTTGTTCAATCTCTTTCTCCTTCTAGTTGCTTGCTTCTCTCCATCCACATTCAAATTGTGTATTTCCAGGTGCCAATTTAATTTAGATAAAGGATCTACATATGATATTTTGGCCAACAGCAACTCTCAAAGGTTGCCTAAGAAATGAGACAGGGTTCAAGATATATGGTGATGAAGGACACTCACAATGAATTCTTGAAATATTCAATATTCATATGCCTTACAACTGGTCAGAAGGGCTTAGCTGAGGATCCCATTTTCTTTTTCTGAAATCATGAATCTCAGCTGAGTTGTAGATGCTTTTTAAAAATCTTTTCACTTGCATGCTAATTTTTAAATAGCTTGTAATATCTACATCTTCCATTACCATGGTCAGGTAAATATTTAAAGGCCATGACAGCAAATCATCAGTGGTCTAATATAAAGACCAATGAGCATATGGAATCATCATGAGAAATTTGGCCACAAGATGATGATATTGATGGTGATTTTTTAGGGGGGCTAAAGGAAGATGAAAAAAGAGACTTAGCTTGTAGTCTGCTAAGGAAATTCAGACTAAGGAAAAAATAGATCTTTTAAAATAATAATAATGATCAGAATTTGTACTACTTTAAAGGTTCCCACACTGTATATTTATACATAAATATTTTTCCTCAATTGATTCTTACCACTTTATTTGTTTTTAATCCTTACCTTCTGTCCAAAAATAAATACTGTGTATTGGTTCCCAGGCAGAATAATGGGAAGGGCTCTAGACACAACTTTATGTAGCAGGCACTATTATAATCCCTTCTTGTATAGATGAGAAAACAAACAGTAAGTGGGTACACTGAATTGCCTGGAAGTGACCTGGTAAGTGTCCAAAGCAAGATTTGGGCTCAGGTTTTCTTGATTCCAAATTCAGTATTAGAAAATGTCATTTGTCTGGTTATAATTCCCTGATGACAGTCACATTGGATTCTACTCCTTAAAGATGGCCACTAAGCTGCTCAGGAGGGAGAAAGGAATCTTCCATTCCTGTGTTTGTAGTAAGTGGCATTCTAGGAAACTTGTGACTTGAAGGTTTAGTCAGAGATAATATTTCTTCATACATTATGATGGGCTTTTTCTACAGATACTCAATATTCATATGCCTTGACAACTGGTCAGAAGGGCTCAGCTGAGGATCACATTTTCTTTTTCTGAGATCATGAACCTAAGCTGAGTGGTAGATGCTTTTAAAAAATCTTTTCGTTTGTATGCTAATTTTTAAAAAGCTTGTAATATATATTTAAATAGCTTGTAATATAATATTTTCTCCAAAGCATACAAAAACATAAGAAATGCTCACCATTAACTGGCAGGGTACTCAATAGCTCCTCAATTTCTTTATCTGNATTTTAGAGGAGATAATATAGAGCACTGTTGTGGAAATGGGTTGTGTTTTCAGTTGGTGGAAATATGATTCCTTAATTTAAATTAATTAAATTTAGTCATTCATTTAATGTATAACTTGTTTTTAGAAAGTATATCATAAAAAAAAACTAATTCCAGTATTGTGTTTCTCTGGGATGTTTTCTGAATATCTGTTGTCTTTTACATATTTATTTTATTTTTTTAAACCCCTAACTTCCATCTTAGAATCAATAGTGTATATTGGTTCTAAGGCAGAAGAGTGGTAAGGGCTAGGTAATGAGGGTTAAGTGACTTGCCCAGGATCACACAGCTAGGAAGTGGCTGAGGCCAAATTTGAACCCAGAACCTCCTGCCTCTGGGCCTGGCTCTCAATTCACTGAGCTTCCCAGCTGCCCCCTTGCATATTTTATTACATGTTTCTTTGATGCTGTTTCCATTCTTTTATTCTTTTTTTCCCATGTATCACTATTCCTACATCTTTTCCATCCCTATAACTGCCATTCTTTATACCCCCAGAAAGAACTTAAGCTTATAACAAAGTAAAATACTGTCAAGAAAAATAGATCCACCCACTGGCTATGAGTAAAGATATGTATCTTGTTCTTCACTTCTACCCAGAAACTTCCCTTAGGCTTGACCTCTTCTCAATAAAGATAAAGTTATGTTAATATAATCTTAATATAATTATTTCTATATTTACATTTATTGTTAATGTGTATTTAGTAAACTGCAACTTCATTAATGCACTATATAAAATCTAGGTTTTCTGGGTTTTTCAAACAAATTAATTCAATTTACATTATTCCTTACGGAAAAATTCATTTAGTACTCAACCCTTGATGGTACTCAGTCTGCTTTCAGGGATAAATTAATGATTGTACCCAAGGTACCACAACAATTTTTGTCTTTCTTCATAGCTGGATTTCCAAATCTTTTGAAACTCTGTAGTCATTTTAAGTGGAAAACCAGTTTTTTTCTCTTCCTGCTCACTTTTCTTCGTAACATACAATGTTTGAAAATTTGAGTGACGTTTAAAAATATTTTCCTACTTTGCTGAAGATTTTTCAATTAATTTTTTGTTGAACCTTGAATGTCTTCTAAGTAACTTGTCTCATCAATTGTAAATATTGGAAGTTTTGTTTCCCTTCATTTTTCAATTTATTTTTAATTGTAAAAAATAGAACCACATTGCAGTAGGTAGGACTACAAATAATAGTGGTGATAATGGAGATTCTAGATATACCTTGGTCTTACTGTGAAAGGCCATCTATCTCTCCTCCTAGTACAGCCCTATTCATTGCCAAATAGAATACATCCTTTTAAATAGAAATGCTTCCCTAGAGAATGTCTCGTTTTAAAGAGATGCTGAAATATGTTTAAAGGTATTTTTTTGGCAGTTCCCTGTCATGCTGCAGATGGCATGGTGCTAACCTTTCAGTCTGAAATTGGGTTTCAATGATACCTTATTTGATTATAAGCTTTGTGATCTCAGACAAAACACTTAACCCCTATGGGTCTCAGTTTCCTAATCTATAAAATGAGGAGGTTAGAGCTGATGACCTCTAAGATCTCTTCTAGCTCTAAATATACTAGCAACTCATCCATGCCTCCATAATTGTGTGAATTTTATCCTTTTTCTCCCAGAAGTTTGCCAAAGCAGTGACCACTCAACTTGTTGGGAGGTTTCTATTTCTTCCCTTGACATTGTAAGCAGTGGAGCACTCTACTGATGCATTTGTCAATCCTTGAAACTTACTGTGTGATCCGGTAATTTACTTCTTTTCTTTACAACTCCTCACTGGTTACATTTTGTAACTTGGCAACATTCACCATGAACCCTTTTATTCCCCTCTGTGTGATGCTCATTTTTAATTGTTTGCAGAGCAATGTATTTCATGTCTCACTAGAAGGATAAGGCTGGTAAAATGCTGGTTTAAAGACATTTCTTTTTAAGGGAAACTTGGTATAATTAAAGGAGTTTTACATTCCTCAAGGGCAAATTAGCCTTGTTCCTCTTCAGCTGTGGAAAGAATTGATCTTTCTTTATTCTTTGTTCTAAATATACTCACTGAGGGACAAGTTCTACAGTCTGATGACAGAAAGGCATGTCTTAATGTGTATAATGGATATTTCTCATCTACTTGGTGTTTTCTTTGAATGTGGTCTAAACAAACTCTTAACTGGTTACAGAGCTCTTTCCAAGAGGCTCAGCAACATCTCAGGCTTTGATGCGACCACAAAAATGTTGTCCCCAAAGACCACGATGTGTAGGATGAAACCATCCACCAAGAAATCCTGTTCAACTTCAAATCTCTACCAGATATTCTTTTATTACTGGGATGAATACCATTGTGATGATACATATCCTTGTTTTTTGTCTCACGTGCTCTGTGTGATGAGAAGCTCATTGAATAAGGTTATTTCTGCAAGGAATCTTGATTGATGTTAATATATGGATGGGGATCATACATTGGAAAAGAGATACCAAGATGTTCTTTTGTTCTACTGAATCAAATACTCGTTTCATAATCAGGAAATAAACAAAATGGGATCTTGCATTTTCTGTCTTTCAATGAACTATAAAATGACCAACTAATGTAGTCCGTGGTTGAACATCTCTTGGAGTCATCAGTTTGTTCCTCACTAACACTCTTATCAAGGATGCTCTTGAATTATGTAGAGAAAATTCGTGTAAATATTTTATATTTGTGGAAGAATAGGCATATCAGTGACTGCTTTTTTTCTTCTCAGTCATCTTTTGTTTAGCATTAATAAGATCTCATGTTTTTCCCTTCATATCTTCCTCTATTTCAGACATGTTTCCAATACAGGTACCTATACAGACCAAAGCCTTTTGATAGCTTAATGCTATTGAAGCTTCAAATTACACAAAGACTTTGGGACATCCTCTTATCTATCTGCAATGTCATGCTTGTGTCTTCTTCATGCCAAATGCATAAATCCACATCAGGTCCAAGTGGGCAGCTTTTTTCATTTTTGTCTTCTTTGAATGAGATTTTTATCCCATCTTATAAACTTATACTGGTTTGTGATGTTTGAGTGAAAGTGCTCTCTTACTATTCTCTGTGATGATTTATTAGTTTGTTCTTGAAATCAATACAGACCTTTTCCATTTGTTTTATTTATTGTTCTATTTTTTTGTCCATAAATGCACTACAGATTACTTCTTTTAGTGAGATTCCTTAGAGTTTTTAATTTTTTCAACCTTTACCTTGTGTGTTAATAGCAATTAATATCAATTCTAAGAGAAGATCAGCAAGACTTAGTCCAGTGATTCCCAAAGTGGGTACCACCACTCCCTGGTGGGTGTTCCAGTGATCCAGGGAGGCGGTGATGGCCACAGATGCATTTGGGGGTGGTGAATAACTGTAAGGGGGTAGTGATAGTATGTGACACGGGGCACTAAGTAATATTTTTTCTGGAAAGGGGGGGATAGTTCCCAAAAAAGTTTGGGAACCACTGACTTAGTCTATTGGAGTTAAGTGACTTGCCCAGGGTTCAGGCTGCTAAGAAGTCTCTGAGACCAAATTTGAACCCAAGTTTTCTTGACTTCAGGAGTGGTCTCCTATCCACTGTATTGCCTAGGTATCCAATCACAAAGTTTTATTTAAATTAGTTTAACTTTAAACAACTTGTCTTTATTTATGAGATAATATTGATTATAAATATATGTATCCTCTCTTTCCATGAGATTTTACAAATAAGTTTATTAACTAAAATTAGTGCTGCCATCCTAAACTAGTGTTGCTATATTTCTTCACTTGGTATATAAGCCAAACATTGACTAACAAAGGTATTTACTGGATTCTTTTGGTATTCCTAATGAGGCATTAGATTTAGAGTGGTTAAACTTCTGGCTTTTAATTACCATCAATGTCATTTTTCATGCCTATTTTTTCATTTGCATTGTTAGTTACCTGTTTAATTATTCAGGATTGAACTCTTTCAGTTCTATGCCATAACTTTCTCACTATTGTGCTCTTGATTTAAAAAGTCATATTCAGAGTATTATAATAAGAAGATACCACATATTTGAATATTCTGTTCTTTTTCTTGCTATGGTATAGGACTTACTGTTTAATCTGTTCTAATGATTATTTTTACATCAATCATAAGTCTTTTTTTAACACAGAAAATGTTTCATTTTTTTTCAATGGTCTTTGGTGTTTGCCAATCCTACACCTATGAATTCTTTTTTTTTTTTCAAAGACCTGCTCTTGATATAAGCTTCTGTACAGTCTATAAATTTGAGGTGTCTATTTTTTCCTCATTCTGAATATTTATCCTAAGTTCTAGAAGAAGGGATGACCACTTGTTCCGTGAAAACATGTATCTTGTTGCCTTTGGATGTATGATTAGGGAATTCCACCAAATCGTTCTTTGCCTCTTCAAGGCATTTAAGTATTGTGTGACTATGACTGATTTATTTGTAAAGTGTTTTCCAAATATTAAGACATTTTAGACTTATCACAATCCTGAGAACACTAGTGATATTATTATTTCCATTTTAGAGGTGAATAAACTGATTTTGGGAGAGGTCCAGTGACTTGTCCAGGGTCACACAGCTAGAAAATTTCTGATGCCTAATTTGAACTCAGCTCTTCCTGATTCCACACATTGATCCACAATACTACTTGGTTACCCATAGTGCTATTGGTACTCTTTTACTTTTTATTTCATTTATACGCAAATGTCCATGTCTATAATGCTTAATTGCATTTAAGATGGTAGAGAAACAAAGATTCTTCAGGTGCTACCCTGGAAGAGTAATAACAAAACTGTGATATGGATCTTAGTCCTTGATTTATTCCCAATCATGTCCTTCTTTCTATTTACAACACATTTCCTCTTAGGAGGAGTCTCAGGTACCTTTTAACCCAGGCAAAATTTAGACAAAGTAGGAAATATTGTGAATTCTTATATGGAAAGGAGACACTTTACTGATTATTTCCTGGTTGGCCAGAGAGGCAGAGTTTAGCCTTGCCTGCTTTCCATAGTCTAACATATGACAGGAGCTTGCTGCCTGCATTTCTGGGGGAGAAGGTGATAACACTGAAACATAATAGGGACTGTGAAGGTCCTTTCATGGTCAATACTCCTCTACCCCTCTGCCCAGAGAGAAATGAACTGAGCAATTTTGGCTACAGTTTCCTGTCATACTCCTTCACCTCTTTTAGTCCAGACTCTCCAGCCCTTTGGGGTAATAAGATGCTTTTCCATTTGAGGTAATATTGGAGTATTTTTCTATCACTCCTTCACTATAGTCTCTTCTTCCCCTACACATCTCCTTTGCTTTAATTTCATATCCTCCCTTTTCTCTTTATCATTTCTTAGGCATCTAAGTTATTAAAGTGGTATGATTTTTCACTAATTGCCCTCATATTGAAGAACTCCAGCCTAGGGAGAAGTGAGAATCATCTTTCTTTAGATAGTATCAGACATTTTCACAATACCAAGCCCAAGTTCCCCTGACAGCCACAGTGGAATCTGGAACACTCACCACCAACTGGAAGGCTTTCCAGGAGATCTTTCTGTTCCTCTTTTGTGAGTTTGACCCCCATGTTCTTCAGAAAGTCTTCCAGGTTTTGAACATCAACATTTTCTGTTTATAAAAGATGAGAATGGTGAATGATATGAATGTGAGGTATATGTAATGACTCCAGAGTGTGAAAGATAGTACCTATTCCTGTGTCTATCAGCTCCAATTTTAGCAAAAAGAGCAGTTAGCCATTGTGATGAACCCAGTCATGCTGGGAAAATCACTTGTGAATTCAGAAACATAAATTACATCTTTCTGGTTCAGGGAACTATGTTAGACTCAAAAGTCTTAAACAGAGGAATACTAAATGAGTATTAGGCCTCTGTCAAAATCTATGACAACTTATCCTACATTGGTCTGGTTGATAAGTAGAGTTTGGTTTTCTTTTCCTTTATCCCAGTGGTTTTGACTCACCAAAATGCCTTCCTACAAAATTTTAATCCTAGACTTGAAGACCTAGAATCTGGTATGTCTCAACAAGAGGAAAAATGAAACATGAAGAGAGAGATTATGTTCTAGCAAATTGAAGACTTGCTACAAAGAGCCTGTAGAGTGTTTAGCAAATCTGAAAGGAGATTTAAATAGAATAATATTCATGTAACACATTTATTCACAAAAGGTACTTTTCACAGTTGTTATTCTTCTGCACTCCTGACACATTCCCCCTCTCTTCTTGATTCCATACTCAATCATTTGTCTAATATTGCCATTTCTCCCTTGATAACGATTCTCATATCTACTCCCTTTTTCTCTACTCACAGTGCCCCATCTTCAGCTCAAGTCATCCTCCATCTCTCCTTTGAAGAAACTGTGTAATTGCTCCTAATATGTTCCCTAGAATCAAGAGCCTCTTCCAATTTATCTTCCACACAGCAGCCCAAGTTATAGTTTCAAAGCACAAATCTATTGGCCATATCTCTCATTTCAGCATTTCTGTATTTCTCCTGAATCAAACACATAAACTCCTCTCTCTCCTCACTTTCCCTGCCTATTTCTGTTGCTCACACATGGTCTTCCATTTCTTGTTTTTATATTATATTATTGGCTGTTCCTCATGCTCTCCTTATATATACTATAGAGTCCCTTTTGAGATGAACCAGAATTTCTGTTTCCTATGAAGGGGTTTTCCTGTTGTTCCCAGTCATAGAGCCTCCCTTCCCTTATTATTTCATATTCAATCAGTACATATTTATATATGTACATGTTGTCTTTCAAGTGGAATTCATTGTGTATTGGTATTTGTATCTTCACCATTTAGAAGAAATGTGGTGGGAACTTACTAAATATTTGCCAATTGATTATGTCAGTGTATACAGATCCAGAAATATTGTAATATGTACTGTTAGAGAAAATTTCCTGAGAGGGACATAACTTGACCCACAATGACACAGTGAGTGTCAGAGGGAGAATTTGAATCCTGGTCCTCCTAGGGCTCTATTTCTATCCACTCTACCATGCTTCCTTCTCATGGATTCATGTGAAAAATATTGAGATGTTACCTGACTTTTCACTTCTTACTCACCTTGAATAGTTTTTGCATTATCGATAACTTCTTTGAGGTCGACCTTTCCATCATCTATAAGAGAAGGTATATTTTAGGAGGAGATCTCATGAAGGAGAAGCTCACAAAAAAGCATTTCATTATCTTCTGAGATAAGTCAGAGGAACTGAACAGTTTTCTCTGAATTCTGGTAATTTACCTTGGGATTTTATCTAATTTTCTCTACATATTAATTCATAAGAAAAAGTTAAGGAATTAAGAAAGTTCTCTATCTGTAAAGTGAGGATAATAATAGTAATAATGATAGTTAGCATTTACCTAGGGCTTTAAGATTTGCCACATACTTAAAAAATATTAACTTATTTTATCCTCACTACAACCTTGCTAGTCAAGAGGTCTTATTATTATTACAATTAAGGAAAATGAGACTGAGAGAGGTTACATGGCTAGCTTGGGTTATAAACTTAGTACATGTGTATGGTATTTAATTCTGATGTTCCTGACTCTGTGTGAAGTTCTATATATACTATACCACAATCATTCAGAGCGCTTCCTTTCTCTTTGCTATTGACTATCAGAAGGACTTGGAATCAGACATTTTATTTAAGCATTGGAAAAGAATTGACCACTTCATATCAATTAGTCTCAACATTCTTTGTAAAATGAAGGTCCCTGACTAGGTGATCTCCATATCCTTTTCCAGCAGGGACAAAATATGATTCTGTGGTCTAGGAAACTCCCATTTTTTTTGATAATGCAAAGACAAGAGCTAGTTTTTTCATTCAATGTTCTGATGCTATTTTCTTGAATGTGGCTAATATTTTAATGTATCTTTGCATATTGACTTTGTCTAGTTAACTGTGTAAGCTATATTTTCTCTAAGGAAACATAGTTTTATTATAAAAATGTTAAGTTTAAATACCATTTAAATAATTTCAGTTGAAACAGCATGGCTTCTTTTGGAGATCAATTCCTGTAGTATTACAGGAGTAATAGTAGTGGGCTAATTTTGCTAAAAGCTCAGAAATCAAGACTTTTAACTAAAGAATAAGCTTTTGCTAATTTAAGCAAACATGTGATCAATGACATTTATTCATGCCTTTAAGATGTATCAAGCACTTTATATAAATATCTCATTTAACTCTCTTAAGAACCTTGTGAGTTCAGTATTACGGGTTTGAACACCTTAATGTCATCCTCAATTCTGTCTTTTCTACCCTTCTTTGCATCTAACCAATTGGCAAGACTTGTTCAATCTCTTTCTCCTTCTAGTTGCTTGCTTCTCTCCATCCACATTCAAATTGTGTATTTCTAGGTGCCAATTTAATTTAGATAAAGGATCCACATTTGTTATTTTGGCCAATAACAACTCTCAAAGGTTGCCTAAGAAATGAGAAAGGGTTTAAAATATATGGTGATGATGGACACTCACAATGTCACAATCATGAATTCTTGAAATATTCATTATTCATATGTCCTGACAACTGGTCAGAAGGGCTTAGCTGAGCATCCCATTTTCTTTTTCTATGATCATGAACCTAAACTGAGTTGTAGATGCTTTTAAAAAATCTTTTTGCTTGCATGCTAATTTTTAAATAGCTTTTGTAATATCTATATCTTCTGTTACCACAGTCAGGTAAATATTTAAAGGCCATGATAGCAAATCATTAGAAGTCTAATATAAAATACCCATTAGGCAATGAACATATGGAATCATCATGATAAGTTTGGCCATTAGATGATGATGTTGATGATGGTTTTGGGGGCAGGCTAAAGGAAGATGAAAAAAAGACTTAGCTGGGCATGGCTTGTAGTCTGCTCAGTATATTCGGACCAAGGAAAGCATAGATCTTTTAAAATAATAGTGATTAGAATTTATACTACTTTAAGGTTTCTAACACTGTATAGTTAAAAATATATAATTTACATAAGTATATATGTATATATACTTTTACATTCCTCAATTGATTCTTACCACTTTATTTGTTTTTAATCCTTACCTTCTGTCCAAAAATAAATACTGTGTATTGGTTCCCAGGCAGAATAATGGGAAGGGCTCTAGATACAACTTTATGTAGCAGGCACTATTATAATCCCTTCTTGTATAGATGAGAAAACAAACAGTAAGTGGGTACACTGAGTTGCCTGGAAGTGACCTGGTAAGTGTGTTCAAAGCAAGATTTGGGCTCAGGTTTTTTTGATTCCAAATTCAGTATTAGAAAATGTCATTTGTCTGGTTATAATTCCCTGATGACAGTCACATTGGACTCTACTCCTTAAAGATGGCCACTAAGCTGCTCAGGAGGGAGAAAGGAATCTTCCATTCCTGTGTTTGTAGTAAGTGGCATTCTAGGAAACTTGTGACTTGAAGGTTAGTCAGAGATAATATTTCTTCATACATTATGATGGGCTTTTTCCATAGATACTCAATATTCATATGCCTTGACAACTGGTCAGAAGGGCTCAGCTGAGGATCACATTTTCTTTTTCTGAGATCATGAACCTAAGCTGAGTGGTAGATGCTTTTTAAAAATCTTTTCACTTGCATGCTAATTTTTAAATAGCTTGTAATATATATTTAAATAGCTTGTAATATAATATTTTCTCCAAAGCATACAAAAACATAAGAAATGCTTACCATTAACTGGCAGGGTACTCAATAGCTCCTCAATTTCTTTATCTGNATTTTAGAGGAGATAATATAGAGCACTGTTGTGGAAATGGGTTGTGTTTTCAGTTGGCAGAACTATGATTCCTTAATTTGAATTAATTCAATTTAGTCATTCATTTATTTAATGCATAACTTGTTTTTAGAATGTATATCATGAACTTAAAAAACCTAATTCTAACACTGTGTTTCTCTGGGATGTTTTCTTTTCTTTCTTTCTTTTTTCTTTTTTTAAACTCTTACCTTCTGTCTTGGAGTCAATACTGTGTATTGGCTCTAAGGCTGAAAAGTGGTAAGGTCTAGGCAATGGGGGTTAAGTGACCTGCCCAGGGTTATACATCTGGCAAGTGGCTGAGGCCAGATTTGAACCCAAGAACTCTAATCTCTGGGTTTGGCTCTCTATCCACTGAGCCACCCAGCTGCCCCCTTGCGTATTTTATAATATGTTTCATTGATGCTGTTTTCATTCTTTTTTCCCTTGCATCACTATTCCTACATCTTTTCCATGCCTTTAACTGCCATTCCTTTTACCCCCAGAAAGAACCAAAGCTTATACAAAGGAGAATACTTTCAAGAAAAACAGATCCACACGCTGTGTATGAGTTATGCATCTTGTTCTTCACCTCTACCCTGAAACTTCCCTTAGGCCATGAACAGCTCTCAATAAAGGCAAAGTTAATACTATTTTAATATAATCATTTCTGTATTTCCCTGTATCATTAATGTTTATTTAGTAAATTACATTTTCACTAATGTACATAATACCATATAAAATCTGGGTTTTCTTGGTTCTCAAACAGATTCATTTAATTTACATTATTCCTAATGGAAAAATTTATTTGGTACTCAAACATTTTTGGTACTAAATTTTCTTTTTTGGATAAATTAATGATGAGTATACCAAGGTACCACAACATTTTTTTCTGTCTTGATGGCTGGATTTCCAAATATTTTTTTTATCTCTGAAGCCATTTTAAGTGGAAAACCACTTTTTCTCTCTTCCAGCTCAGTTTTTTTGGTAACATATGAAGTCTTAAAATTTGTGTGACTTTTAAAAATAATTTTCTACTTTGCTGAAGTTTTTTCAATTAATTTTTTTGTTGAACCTTGAATGTCTTCTAAGTAACTTGTCTCATCAATTGTAAATATTGATAGTTTTTTCCCTTCATTTTTCAATTTATTTTGAATTTTAAAAAATGGAACCACATCGTAGTAGCTAGGACTACACATAATAGTGGTGATAATGGAGATTCTTTACATACATTGATATTACTGTGAAAGGCCATCTATTTTTCCTCCTAGTTCAACCCTATTCATTGCCAAATAGAATGCATTCTTTTAAATAGAAATGCTTCTATAGATTGTCTCATTATAAAGAGATGCTGAAACATGTTCAAAGGTATGTTTGGCAGTTTCCTGTCCTGCTACAGATGACAGAGTGTTAAACTTTTGGTCTGAAATTTGGGTTGCAAAGACACCTTATTTGATATTAAATGCTTTGTGATATTAGACAAAACATTTAATCTCTCTGGGTCTCAGTTTCCTAATCTATAAAATGAGGAGGTCAGGGCTGATGACCTCCAAGATCTCTCTAGCTCTAAATATATTAGAAACTTGTGCATTTCTCCATAACTTTTTAGAGTTTTGTCCTTGTCCTTCCAGAAGTTTGCCAAAGTGGTAACCATTCAACTTGCTGGGAGGTTTCTTTTCCTTCTCTTCACATTATAAGCAGTGGAGCACTCTATTTATGCATTTTTAACCTTTAAACCTTGCCATGTAAGCCCCATATTTTACTTCTTTTCTTTACAATTCCTCATTGGTTACATTTTGTACCTTGGCAATATTCACCACAAACCTCTTTATTCACCTTCATGTGATGCTCATTTTTAATTGTTTGCAGATCAATGTATTTCATGTCTCACTAGAAGCATTGTACATTTCTTTCTATGGGAAACTTGGCATAATTTAAGGAGATTTACATTTCTGAAAGGCAACTTAGCCTAGCTTCTCTTCAACTGTGGAAAGAATTCCTCTTTATTCTTTGTCCTAGAAATACACACTCAGGGACAAATTCTATAGTCTTGTGACATAAAGGCGTGTCTTGATGTGTATAATGGATATTCTTCATCTATTTGGTCTTCCATGTGTGCATAGACTAAACAAACTCTTGACTGGTTACAGAGCTCTTTCCAAGAGGCTCAGCAATATTTCAGGCTTTGATTGCAAACATGAAAATATTATCCCAAAAGATCACTATCTGCAGAATGTAACCATCTACCAAGAAACCATCTTCAACTTGGACTCTTCAGCACATCTTCATCACAGTCCTGAATAGCTTTTTGTGATGATGCATATCCTCATTTTCTTACCCACCTGATATTTGTTGTTTGCATACCTTTCAAAGAATCTTGAATGATGTTAATATATGGATAGGAGATAACTTATTGAAAAAGAGACTTCAAGGTGTTCCTTTCCTCTATTGAATCAAATACTTTTTCATAATGAGGAAACACTAGGCAAAATGGCATCCAGTCAACTACAAAATGACCCAATGTGGGCCATTGTTGAATATCTTCTTGCAATCACCTTGCTTGTTTCCCACTAATACTATTGTCAAAGATACTCTTGAATTGTGTATGAATGACTCATGTAAATATTTTCTATTGGTAGAATAGACATATGGGTCTGTGACTGTTTTTATCTTCTCAGTTGCCTTTTGTTTAGCATTAACAGGAACAAGGATTTTTTCTTTCATATCTTCCTTTCTCATATGTTTCTAGCAGAGGTATGTATACATCCAAAAACCTCAAACTATCTTAACACCATAAAAGCTTAAAATTATATGAAGACTTTGGTACACTCCGTATATCCACCAGCAATGTCACAACAGTGTCTTCTTGAAATCAAAGACGTATAATTAACACCATGACCCTATCGTGATTTGTGGTGTTTGAGTAAAAATGTTTTCTTTCTAATTCACCTAATGATGTGCTAGTGTTCATTCCTGAAATTAATACAGTCCTTTCCCATTTAGCTTTATTTATTGCTCTATTTTTTAGCGTTAAATTCAATGGAAAGTATTTTTCCTACAGCAATTTCTTATAGAGTTAAAAAAAGAATTAAATCCTTACCTTCTTGTGTCTTATTATCAATTTGTATCACTTCTAAGACATAAGACGAGTAAGAGCTCTGCCACTGGGTTTGAATGACCCAGTATCCCAAAGCTAATAATTGTTTGAGGCCAGATTTGAATCCACAGCTATCTGACTCCATGCCTGGCACTCTATTCATAATGTATTACTTATCTGACTTTTTACAAAGCTTTATTTAAACTAGTTTAACTTTGCACAGATTTTCTGTGCTTTCTGAGACAATATTCTGTGGTTCTGAGAGAATATGAAACAATTTTGCCCATCATCATTCCTTGTTAAATTTTACAAAAAAGTTCACTAACTAAAACTAGAGTTTTCATCCTAAACTAATGTTGCTGCATTTTTTCACTTGGGATATCAGCCAAATATGTTATTGACAAAAGGTATTTACTGGATTCTTTTGGTATTCCTAATGTGGAAGCACAGTTAGAGTAGTTAAACTTCTGTCTATTATTGCCATTCATTTCATTTTGGACACCTGTTTTTCATTTCCATTTTTAGTTACTTGTTCAAATAATGCAAGGGTGAATTATGTCTTTCTCACCATGATGATATCAATTTTTATACTGCTTTGCATATTCTTAATATTTCAAAAATCATATCCAGATTATACCAAAATGATTACACATTCTTGTTATATTCTGATCTCTTTCTTTATAAGGCAATTGTATTACTGTTTACAGTTAATCCAGTGTTTACTCTTACATAAATAAGTCTCTTATAATGTTTTAGATATAATCTTTTTCATTTTTTGGGCAATGGTCTTTGGTACTTGCCAACATCTAACAATTTTTTTCTTGAAGAAGGTGTTCCTAATATAAAAGCATGGCATTTCTGTGCAGTCTACAAATCTCTGGTCTCTCTCTTTCCCTTATTTTGAATACTTGTCCTGAGTTTTACACTAAGGGATGACTTAGTGTATTCCATGAAATCATATTTCTTGTTGCTATGGCATATATGATAAGACCAATTTCTCTTTAAGCCATTTAACTGTACTATCTATTGTTTGATTTAGTTTCAAAGTGCTTTTGAAATATTAAGTCATTTTACAATTAATGACAATCTTGGGGGACAGGTACTATTATTATGTCCATTTTATAGATGAAGAATCTGAGTTTGGGAGATGTTAAGTGTCTTGTCCAAGGTTACAGAGCTAGTAAATGTCTAATTCTTGCTATGTACTTGGGTCTTCCTGATTCCTCACACAGAACTTGATTCAAAGAAGCACGTAGTGATCTCCAGTACCTTTAATGTTTTTATTTTCATTTATTTAACAAATGCCCATTTCTCCAATGTTTTCTATGCTCAAGGTTGTAGGGAAAAGAAGATTTTTGAGGAGCCACCCATGAAGAATAACATAAACCTGAGATGGGGACTCCAGTCCTTTATTTATTCTCAATCTGATCCTCCTTTCTATTTATAACATACTTCCTCCTCTTAAAAGAAGTCTAAGGAGTCTCTTTAACATTAGCACAGGCAAAGTTTTTACAGAAAATGGAATATGGTAAAATTTATATAGAAAAATGGAATATTGCAAAAAATATATTTTAAGGGGACAGTGTACTGATTATTTCTTGGTTAATCAGAGCAGTGGAGTTCAGGCTTGCCTTTCCAGCATCTAATATAGGACAGGAACTTGAATGAATTTCCAGGAGGCAGGGTAAGAGTAAAATTTCATAAGAAGTGTGGAGTGTGACCCCTTCGGGAATACTCCTATATGCCTTTTCCCTGAGAAAGAAAACCTGAGCAATTTTGGCTCCACTTTCCTGTCAGAGTCCTCCACTTATTTTGGTTCAGAATCTCCATCTCCTTTGGTAGCCTCCTTTGTTGGACTGAAATGAGATCACTTTCCACTTGAAGCAATACGTGGTTAGTTTTATATCACTGTTTAAGTCTATTCTCTTCTACCCTTTCCCCTTCACTTCATTGTTATTCAGTTCTATTCATTTGTTTTCATTTTATTTTCTCTGTTTTCTCTTTAAAAATTCTCAGGCTCCTGCATTGTTAAAAGTGATATTAACTTTCACTGATTGCCCTGAAGTTGAAGAACACCAGCCTAGGGAATACTCAGAAGCATCTTTCTTTAGACAGTATCAGACATTTCCACACAAGCAAGCCCAAGTTCCCCTGTTGGTCACAGTGGAATCTGCCATACTTACCACCAACTGGAAGACGTTTTAGGAGATCTTCCTGTTCATCTTTTGTGAGTCTCATCCCCATGTCCTTCAGAAAGTCTTCCAGGTTTTGAACATCAATGTTTTCTGTTTATAAAAGATAGAATGGTGAAAGGTGCGAATGTGAGGAGTGCAAAAGATACTACCTCATCCCGTGTCCCATCATCTCTAAATTCTACAATAAGAGAAGAGTCAGCCATTGAGATGAGCCTAACCATGCAGGGAAATTACTTGTGAATTCAGAAAAACAACTTATTTCCTTTTGTTTCAGGGGACTATGCTAAGCTGAAGAGACCTACACTGAGGAATGTGAAATAGAAATTAGAGAATGATCTCATGAACTGTGGCAAGATCACTAACTACTTGATCTATATTGGTCTGGCTAGCAAGTAAGGTTTCATTTTCTTTGCCAGTATTCTGAATGGTTTTGACTCAAAGGAATGCAATCTGACACTTCATCCCTAGTTTGGAGACCTAGAACTTTAATATTTCTCAATGGCAGGAAAAGTGAAACATGAACCTGGTGATTATGTTTTCAGGAATTTGGGACTTGGTACAAAGAGGCAGGAGAGCATTTTGGAAGCCTGAAGGAAGATTTCAAGAGAGAGATGATCATTAAACAGATTCTTCCACAATTGATAATGCTACAGTTGTTATCCTGGACTCCTGACACTCATCCTCCATATTCAATCAGTTGCCTAATCTTGCTATTTCTCCTTTGATTGCAACTCTCACATCTACTCCTTTTCCTCTCTACTCACACAGTTACATCCTTAGCTCGAGTCATTCTCCATCTCTCCTTTGAAAAGATGTTATAATTGCTCCATATCTGTTTCCTCCAGAGTTATAGGGGGCCATGCCTCTATATGATTTTTTGGGGTCCTGAGCGGCGTGGTGGCATAGGATGGTTAAAGCAGGAGAAAGAAAATGAGAACAACTAGACTAGTGGTTAGCCCATGCTGTCCCAAAGTCTGTGGGCTTGGGAGTTTATTATATACTGGTTTCAAACAAAGAACACAGCTATGAAGGGGTAACAGATCATACATAACCCATTAAAGTCTAAAGAGTAAAGGTATAAGTACCAAGACAATGGCCAAATTCCAACCATCAATTAGTAGGGATAATTCTGGGAGAGGAAATATTTTTATGGAGATGCTCACTTATTGAGTTCTATCTTCCAGGATTATAGGCACCTGGACAAATAAAGTCAAGACTAAAAGCGCCATACTTATCTAAGTATGCAGACTTATCTTAAGTAATGTTTGTTAGGGTTTAGGCTTCTTAATTATCAAGGAGAGGAATCATTAACTCAGTAGATGCTGGTCTGCCACCTTAAGGTTTTCCAATAAGAATTGTAAAAAAGGTGGGGATCAAAGACTGAGTCAAAAGAGGAGCCTCAGATTTTTATCTTAGATGGCCCATTCAGTCTGCATCCTGACATGCAGTGCAGAAAATCATACACACAGTTTTACTTGCCGATGATTTTGTAATGGGATCCGGATAAAATATCTGTTACAGACTCTGTTTCTCTAAATGACTCCTAATAGCCTCTTGGAGGGATCAAGTTGATTTTGGATTAACCTACCTGCTGGTACCAGAGCCTTTTGGGGCTCAGGTGACCAGGACCAAACACAAAGACTGCCTCAGCCTGGATTGGTCACATAGGGAATCCAGATAACAGGCCCTAAATTTGATCCTATTTCTCCAAAGGCTTTAATACATAGAACGGCTTCCCACACAGAGTATCTTCCCCTTCCAAACCATCTCCCATCCTAACTGGCTTTACACACAGATCTATTGACCACATCCCTCAATAAACTCCCATTTCCCTATTTCTCCTGAATCAAATACATAAACTCCTCTCTCCTTACTTTCTCTGCCTATTTCTGTTTCTCACACATAAACTTCTATTTCTTGTTTCTTTATTATCTTACTGACTGTCCCCTTACTTCCACCTTAAGAGTCCCTCGCTTCCTTCAAGAGATCCACAATCTCTGCTTCCTATGAGGAGGTTTTCCTGATTCTTCCATTGGTAGACCTTCCCATTCCCAAGTTATGTCACATATAATCTCTCTCTATTTAGATATGTACATGTTGCTTTCCAGCAGCAGACATTGTGAGCTGGAATTATTTCATTGTTTTTGTGTTTGTATCTCCTGTGTCTACAACAGACCTGGTGGACTCTTACTAAATATTTTTGCAAACTGGTTATCTCTGTGGATATAGATCAAGAAATTATTAGTAATATATACTGTTAAGAGAGCTTTCTGAGGGCGGAAGTAACTTGTCCCACAATCACAGCCAGCAATCTCAGAGGCAGAACTTGGATCCCAGTGGTCTTGATTCTAAGGCTATACTATATATCTGTTCACTATGCCATACTTCCTCTCATAGATTTATATGAAAAATATTGTGATGTTACTTGACTTCTCATCCCTGTATCTCATTCACCTTGAATAGTTTTTGCATTATCGATAACTTCTTTGAGGTCGATGTTCCCATCAGCTGTAAGAGAAGGCATAGTTTAGATAGAATCTGGGTGAAGAAAAACAGCATTTCATTACATTCTCAAATTATGAGATAAACCAGAGGAAGTTAAGTTTTTATGAACCTAGTTTTTATCCTCTTTTCTCCTCAGATTAATTTTTAAGAGAAAGCTAAAGAATGAAGGAAGCTCTCAATTTTTAAAATGAGGATAATAATAGTAATAACCATAGTTAGCATTTATGTAGGGGCTTTAAGATTTGCTATGTGCTTCAGAAATATATACTCATTTTATCCTCACAACAACCTTGAGAATCAGGTTCTATTATCATCAGTGCTTTACAGATAAGGAAACTGGCGCTGAGAGAGTTTATCTGTCTAAGCTTGGGTTAAAAAGTTTTTGTTGTTGTTGTTGAAGTTATTGAACCCTGTTACTATTCCTGACTCTGAGGCTAGTCCTATATATGGAGTTACACAGTCTTTCAGGGAGCCATTTTTTAAATTTCCTATTGAAGTTCAGAATTTGTCAAAAGGCATTTTAATTTGGCATATCTGATTCAGCACTTTCTAGGAGGAAGAATGCAAAAAATTGGATCCTTCTTATCTTGGACTTTACTTTTTCTAGTATAAAATGAAGGGACTTAATGAGATGATGTCTTTTTCCCTTTCCAAAAGGGAAATAATATGGCCTTTTGGATAGGAAACTTTAATATTTTTTTATAAAATAAGGACAGGAGTAGATAGTTTTTTCTTTCAATGTTTTTTTCTTCATTCTTGAATGCGGTGAATATTTTAATGTATCTTTGCAAAATGACTTTGTCTAATTAGCTGTGTGAGCCATATTGTCTCTGAGGAAACAAATCTAAAATTTTATCATAAAAATGTTAAGTTTAAATAGCATTTCAATTTCTCAGGTGGAAACAGTATGGCCTCTTTAGGAGACCAATTCCTTGTTGTATGCTAACTTTGTCAAAAGTCCATCAATTGAAGCATTTAACTGAAGAATGAACTTATGCTATTAAAGGTAAATAGGTGACCAGTGAGATTCATTCATCTCTTTAAAACGTACCAAGTACATAACAGTAATATCTCATTTAAGCCGTATAAGAACCCTGTAAGGTTCAATGATACAAGTATCATTACTGGATGCATATTCCCTGAATATCATCCTCAATCCCTTTCTTTCTCCTGTTCCCCATGTCCAATTGTTGTAGGAGAATGAGTTTTTTTGTGAGATAGTTAATACTGGTTCTTGCCCAAAAAATTGTAGCTCAGACTCCATCTTGAAGAATGAAAATACTATTCAAGAATGTTACTGATAGTGTAGCCAGAGCTATGGAAAAAGTCCAAGGAGGGACTTCAAGTTGCTAGATTTATTGTAGGTCTGGGGTATTACTCTCCTTCCATCCTGGAACTCTTATACCTCCCTTAGACAAGAGGCATTTGAGGAGAAGGGTAATTCCCTGCCATGGACTATTTGTTGGACTTTCAAGGTTGTTTGGGTGGTTGGGTGTTGTTCTCAGACTTGCAAGCTCTCATCAAAGGGGATAAAATTATAAAATCCTTCAAAGAAGTTTGAGTGCTTCCCTCATCCTTTAGGCTTGGAATGTCAGGGAAACCTTTATCATCTAGGAGGAATGGTATAAGGTAGGAAATGTCTTCTAACTAATAAAAAACCTAAGATCTCAAAGCACCATTCAAAAAAGGATTTCAAAGCACTATACCTCACAACCATATTATAATGAATTGATATGGCTAGTTGATTCTCTTTTGATAGTCGATATGCTCATATCTCTCTTTACCTACACTCATATTGTGAATTTCCAGCTGTCAATTTAATTTAGATATAGGACACGCATTTTTTATTTTGCCTACAAGAAACTCTCCAAGGCAGCCTAAGAAATGAGAGAGGTTTTAAAAATGTGTTGATAAAAGGACATTCACACTGACAAAGTCATGAATTCTTGGAATATTGAAGAGTCACATTCCTTGACAACTTGCCAAAAGGGCTTAGAGCTAAGAATCCTTTATAAATTTTTTGAGATCATGAATCCAGAGCTCAGTTATAGACCATGTTTATTATTTTTAATTGCATGCTAATTTTTAAATAGCTTGTAATATATACATTTTCCATTATAATGGTCAAGTAAATATTTAAATGTCTTCCTAGGAAATCATCATTGGCCTAACATACAAAACCCATAAGACTGTGTCAATATGGGATTATCATGAGAATTTTGGCCTGTAGACGATGATGATGATTTTTTTTAATGACCAAAGAAAGAGGAAAAGGTACACTTGGATCAGCATGGCTCATAGTCGGTTCAGGATACTCAGATCAATGAACACATTGATCTTTTAAAATAATAATCATGGACTTCCAGTTAAGATGGCGGCAGAGTAAGGAGCAGCTGCTGGATCTCTCCTAACCGAAGCATACAGGACTCCTCAAGGGGACATAAAAACGAACCCAGACGAACGAAGGAACCCCACAACAGGGCGCAGCATTGAAGGTATGCAGAATCGGGGCATCTCCATGCTACAAAGGGGTGAAACGGCTCTCAATAAAACGTGAGAGGAAGAAGCCCCTACACCCCCACACACACACCACACACCTCGCACGGTGCCAAGGCCAACGCACAAGAGTGAAAACAGGACTGGGGCAACCAGTAAATCACTAGCGGCTCCAGGGTTTGTACCTGTGTGCTGCTAGACTAGGGACCCCAAGTGGCTGGGGGGCGCTCATGGACTTTCCCGAGCGTCTGCGCGGGCACGGACAAAAATTTCTAACGCAGAGACTTTCCCGCATCTGCATGGTGAAGGCATCACCCCAGGCGCGAATAAAGATCTCCAGCGCAGGGACTTTCCCTACTGTCTGTGTGGGTGAAGACAGTGCCCTAGGTGAGGATAAAGATCTCCAGCGCAGGCTTGGTCCTTGAGTGAGGACCCGGAGCAGACGGGAGTGAGACTGTGGAAGCAGCCCCTTAGACTGCTGAAGGAGCCTCGGGCAGAGGGGCAGACCAGGGACTACCAGGAGGCCTGACCCTGAAGACAAGGAGACCAGAGCCCCTGGAAGCTTAGAAAGCACAGGCAGACCCTGAGTGTGAAGACAAAGCTGAAAAGGGGCGGGGCTAACTATGACAAGCCGAGAACCCCAGAAGAAGAAAAAGATTATCAAGAAAAACTCTGGAACACTAGACAACTTTTAAGCAGAGAAAATTCAGACAACAGAGGAGGACAAACAAGTAATCATATCAAAAACCTTCCCCCAAAAATGAAAGCTGGTCACAAGCTATTGAAGAGTTCAAAAATGAGATGTTGAAGAAGATGGAAGAGATCTGGCAAGAAAATAACAGTTTAAAAGGCAGAATTTTGCAATTGGAAAGTGAGGCTGAGAAATCAAATGAACTGATGAACAAATTGAACACCAGAAATGACTGAATTGAAAAGGAAAACCAAAAGATTATAACCGAAAACCAGTCCCTAAAGGCTAGAATTGAACAATTAGAAGCCAATGATTTCTCAAGACAACAAGAACAAATAAAACAAAGTCAAAAGTCTGATAAAATAGAAGAAAACATGAAATATCTCAATGAGAAAGTGACAGACCAAGAAAACAGGTCTAGAAGAGACAATTTGAGAATCATTGGTCTTCCAGAAAAGGCAGAAATTAATAGAAACTTGGACTCCATACTTGAAGAAATTATTCAGCAAAATTGCCCTGAAGTTCTACAATAAGAGGGCAACATAGACATTGAAAGGATCCATAGATCATCCTCTACACTGGACACAGAAAAGTCAACACCAAGCAATATAATACCCAAATTCAAGAGCTTTCAAGTAAAAGAAAAAATCTTACAAGAAGCCAGAAATCCAAATATCAAGGAGCACCAATCAGGATCACACAGGATCTGGCAGCCTCCACGCTAAAAGACCGCAAGGCTTGGAATATGATATTCAGAAAGGCAAGAGAGCTGGGCCTTCAGCCACAGATCAACTACCCATCGAAACTGACTATATACTTCCAGGGGAAAGTATGGGCATTCAACAAAATTGAAGATTTCCAAGTTTTTGCACAAAAGAGACCGGGACTAAATGGAAAGTTTGATACCCAACCACAAAAATCAAGAGAAACATGAAAAGGTAAATAAGAAACAGAGGGAAAAGTACGAAAACTCATAATTTTTAAAATTTGGCTCTTTAAGGGCTTAAATAAAATCTAATTATCTGTATTACTATGTGGAGAAATGCTATGTATAATTCTCTGTAGTGAACTCTATTCACTATTATAATATTCACTATTATAGCAACCAGAAGAATAATTCATAGGGAGAGGATAGGATACTAAATGGTCTAAGATGACATTGGCGGTGGGAAAGAGGGGGAAATAGTAGGGGACACCAAGAAAAATCTGAGTAAATGAGAAAAATGGGATATTCTATTACACACAAAGAGGGCATGGGAAGGGGAGGGGATAAATACTGTTATAAGAAGGAGAGGAAGAGAGCATTAAGAGGTAATAATCAAACCTTACTCTCAGTGTAATCAACCCAGAGAGGGAAGGGTAGCTTTATTATCCATTCGGATAAAAAACTCTATCTAACCCTACTGAGAAAGTCAGAAGGGATAAACCAAAGGGAGCAGGGGAGTGGGGAGGTCAAAAAAGGGAGGGGAGAAGGAGGGGGAGGGAATTCATTAGGCCTTTAAAAAACAAAAAGAGGGGAATAACAAGGGAGGGGGTAGAAAGGGAAGTCAATCAAGGGAGGGGATAAGGGATACCAGCTCAAAGCAAACCACTGTGTTAAAAGAAAATAGTGTAAGAAGAAGAGGTAGAACTAGGAGAGGATACCAAAATGTCAGTGAATGCACAACTGATAATTATAACTCTGAATGTGAATGGGATGAACTCGCCCATAAAAAGGAAGCAAATAGCAGAGTGGATCAGAAACCAAAATCCTACCATAGGTTGTCTACAAGAAACACATATTAGGTGGGTAGACACACACAAGTTTAAGGTTAAGGGCTTGAGCAAAATCTTTTGGGCATCAAATGAAAAAAAGAAGGCAGGAGTGGCTATTATGATCTCTGACAAAGCCAAAGTAAAAATATATATGACTTAAAAAGACAGGGAAGGTCATTACATCCTGATTAAAGGCTGTATGAACAATGAGGAAATAACACTGCTCAATATATATTCACCAAGTGGTATAGCATCCAAATTCATAAAGGAGAAAATGGCAGAGCTCAAGAAGGAAATAGATAGTAAAACCATAATAGTGGGAGATCTAAATATTCCTCTTTCAGATCTAGATAAGTCAAACCAAAAAATAAATAAGAAAGATGTAAGAGAGGTGAATCAAGTCCTAGAAAAATTAGATTTAATTGATATGTGGAGAAAAATAAATAGGGACAAAAAGGAATACACCTTCTTTTCAGCTGCACATGGTACATTCACAAAGATTGACCATGTAATAGGGCATAGAATCATAGCAAACAAATGCAAAAGAGCAGAAATAATAAATGTAACCTTCTCAGATCATAATGCAATAAAAATAATAATTAGTAAGGGCACCTGGACAGGCAAATCAAAAACCAATTGAAAATTAAACAATATGATTCTCCAAAACCAATTTGTCAAAGAAGAAATCATAGAAACAATCAACAATTTCATTGAAGAGAATGACAATGATGAGACATCCTACCAAACTCTGTGGGATGGGGCCAAGGCAGTACTCAGGGGGAAATTTATATCCTTGAGTGTATATATTAACAAATTAGGGAGGGCAGAGATTAATGAATTGGGCATGCAACTTAAAAAATTAGAAAGTGAGCAAATTAAAAACCCCCAGATGAAAACTCAATTAGAAATACTAAAAATTAAGGGAGAAATTAATAAAATCGAAAGTAAAAGAACTATTGAATTAATAAATAAGACTAGAAGCTGGTATTTTTTAAAAAACAGATAAAATAGACAAGGTACTAGTCAATCTAATAAAAAAGGAAAGAAGAAAACCAAATTGACAGTATTAGAGATGAAAAGGGAGACACCTCACCTCTAATGAAGGGGAAATTAAGGCAATCATTAAGAACTATTTCGCCCAATTATATGGCAACAAATATAACAATTTAGGAGATATGGATGAATATCTACAAAAATATAAATTGCCTAGATTAACAGCAGAAGAAATAGAATACCTAAATAATGCCATATTAGAAATAGGAATTGAACAAGTCATATCAAAGAACTCCCTAAGAAAAAATCAACAGGACCTGATGGATTTACAAGTGAATTCTATCAGACATCCAAAGAGCAACTAATCCCAATACTATACAAATTATTTGATATGATAAGCAAAGAACGAGTCCTACCAAATTCCTTTTTGAAAATGACACAAATATGGTACTGATCCCAAAGCCAGGTAGATCAAAAACAGAAAACTATACACCAATCTCCCTAATGAACATAGATGCAAAAATCTTAAATAGAATATTAGCAAAGAGACTCCAGCAAGTAGTTAAGAAGATCATCCACCATGATCAGGTGGGATTTATACCAGGAATGCAAGGTTGGTTCAACATTAGGACAACCATCCACATAATTGACCATATCAACAGTCTAACAAACAAAAATCACATGATTATCTCAATAGATGCTGGAAAAGCCTTTGACAAAATACAGCATCCATTCCTATTGAAAACATTAAAAAGTATAGGAATAGAAGGACCCTTCCTAAAAATAATAAACAGTATATACCTAAAACCATCAACAAGCATTATATGCAATGGGGATAAATTAGAAGCCTTCCCAATAAGATCAGGAGTGAAACAAGGATAACCATTATCACCTCTATTATTCAACATAGTACTAGAAACACTAGCAGTAGCAATTAGAGAAGAAAAAGAAATTGAAGGTATCAAAATAGGCAATGAGGAGACTAAGCTATCACTCTTTGCAGATGATATGATGGTCTACTTAAAAAATCCTAGAGAATCAACTAAGAAGCTTGTAGAAATAACAACTTTAGTAAAGTTGCAGGATACAAAATAAATGCACATAAATCATCAGCATTTCTATACATTTCCAACACATTAGAGCAGCAAGAAGTAGAAAGAGAGAAACACCATTTAAAATCACCCTAGACAATATAAAATACTTAGGAATCTATCTACCAAAACAAACACAGCAATTATACGAAAACAACTACAAAACACTTTCCAAACAAATAAAACTGGATCTCAACAATTGGAAAACCATTAATTGTTCATGGGTAGGACGAGCTAACATAATAAAAATGAACATTATACCCAAATTAATTTACCTATTTAGCGCCATACCTATCAAATTACCAAAAAACTTCATTACTGAATTAGGAAAAACTATCACAAATTTCATTTGGAATAACAAAAGATCAAGAATATCAAGGGAAATAATGAAAAAAAATGTGAAGGAAGGGGGCCTAGCAGTACCAGATATTAAACTATCCTATAAAGCAGCAGTCATCAAATCAATATGGTACTGGCTAAGAGATAGAAGGGAGGATCAGTGGAATAGATTTGGGGTTAATGACGTCAGCAAGACAGTGTATGATAAACCCAAAGAGCCCAACTTTTGGGACATGAATCCACTATTTGACAAAAACTGCTGGGAAATTTGGAAAAGAATATGGGAGAGATTAGGTTTAGATCAACATCTCACACCTTACACCAAGATAAATTCAGAATGGGTGAATGACCTGAATATAAAGAGGGAAACTATAAATAAGTTAAGTGAACACAAAATAGTATACCTGACAGATCTCTGGGAAAGGAAAGATTTTAAAACCAAGCAAGAGTTAGAGAAAATTACAAAATGTAAATTAAATGGTTTTTATTATATTAAGCTAAAAAGCTTTTGTACAAACAAAAACAATGTAGTCAAAATCAGAAGGGAAACAACAAATTGGGAAAAAATCTTTATAATGAAAAACTCTGACAGGGGTCTAATTACTCAAATATACAAGGAGTTAAATCAATTGTATAAAAAATCAAGCCATTCCCCAATTGAAAAATGGGCAAGAGACATGAATAGGCAATTCTCAGGTAAAGAAATCAAAAGTATCAATAAGCACATGAGAAAGTGTTCTAAATCTCTAATAATTAGAGAAATGCAAATCAAAACAACTCAGAGGTATCACCTCACATCTAGCAGATTGGCTAAAATGAAAGAAGGGGAGAATAATGAATACTGGAGGGGATGTGGCAAAATTGGGACATTAATGCATTGCTGGTGGAGTTGTGAAATGATACAACCATTCTGGATGGCAATTTGGAACTATGCTCAAAGGGCTATAAAAGACTGCCTGCCCTTTGATCCAGCCATACCATTGTTGGGTTTGTATCCCAAAGAGATCATAGATAAACAGACTTGTACGAAAATATTTATAGCTGTGCTTTTTGTGGCAAAAAAACTAGAAAAGGAGGGTATGTCCTTCAATTGGGGAATGGCTGAACAAACTGTGGTAAATGCTGGTGATGGAATACTATTGTGCTCAAAGGAATAATAAACTGAAGGAGTTCCAGGTGAACTGGAAAGACCTCCAGGAACTGATACAGAGCGAAAGGAGCAGAGCCAGAAGAACACTGTACAGAGACTGATATACTATGGGGAAATTGAATGTAATGGGTTTCTGTACCAGCAGCAATGCAATGACCCAGGACAGCTCTGAGGCATTTATGGTAAAGACGCTACCCACATTCAGAGGAAGGACTGCAGGAGAGGAAACATATAAGAAAAACAAATGCTTGAACATATGGAATGAGGCGGACATGATTGGGGATGTGGACTCGAAACTACCACACCAATGCAACTATCAACAATTTGGAAATAGGTCTTGAACAAGGACACATGATAAAACCAGTGGAAATGTGCATTGGCTATGGGTAGGGGGAGTGCGGAGGGTGAAGAGGAAAGTAGGAGCATGAATCATGTAACCATGTTAAAAATGAATATTAATAAATGTTTTTAAAAAATAATAATCATGATTGATGCAGAGCGAAAGGAGCAGAGCCAGAAGAACACTGTACACAGAGACTGATACACTGTGGTAAAATCGAATGTAATGGACTTCTGTACCAGCAGCACTGCAATGACCCAGGACAGCTCTGAGGGATTTATGATAAAGAACGCTACCCACATTCAGAGGAAGAACTGCAGGAGAGAAAACATATAAGAAAAACAACTGCTTGAATGCATGGGTTGGGGTGGACATGATTGGGGATGTAGGCTCGAAACTACCATACCAATGCAACTATCAACAATCTGGAAATGGGTCTTGATCAATGACACATGATAAAACCAGTGGAAATGTGCGTCGGCTATGGTGGGGCATGTGGGGGGTGAAGGGGAAAGTAGGAGCATGAATCATGTAACCATGTTAAAAATGAATATTAATAAATGTTTAAAAAATAATAATAATAATCATGCAGACACTTCCAGCTTTCTGACCATCAACAACTTGCTTAACTCCCAATGCCCAGTCCTTACCACTCACAGCCTTGGAACCAATACATAGTATTAATTCTATGGTGGAAGGTAAGAGTTTTAAAAAGATATATAATAATCATGGTTAGAATTTAAAGTATTTTTAGGTTTCCAAGGCTATATATTTAAAATACATACATACATACATATGTGTAATACAAATCCCATAAATGAATATATAATTTTTTTCTCATTTAACTGTCACAACAACCTTATATAGCACACACTATTACTATCACCATTGTACAGAAGAGAGAAGAAAGGCTAAGTGAGGACATGTGATTTGTTTGTGATCACACCAGTAAGTGTCTAAAACAGGATTGAAGATTAGATCTTTTTGATTCCATGTCCAACACTAGGAAATCTCAACTGACTGGTTAGAATTCCCTGATGACAATCATGTTTGACTTTTGTCCTTAAAGATGGCCACTAGGCTCCTCAGGAGGGAGTAAGGAATCTTTCATTTCTGTTTTTGTACTTAGTGGACCTTCTTGGAAAATTGTGGCTTGAATGTTCAGTCAAAGATAATGTTCATTCATACATTATGATAGGCTTTCTCTATAGGAATTGCTGTCTTTTCATGTGAATTTAGTAAGTTATCCTTTTAAACATTCTCAGACAGGAAATCAAAGTTTTTCTAAACATATATAAAGGCTTAAGAACTGCTCACCATCAATTGGCAGGTTACTCAATAGCTTCTCAGTTTCTTTATCTGTAAGTTTGAGCCCCAGGTTTCCCAGAACCTCATCCAATTTGCTAACATCGACATTCCCTCCTTCAGAAAGAAGAAAATTGAAGAACATCATCATTGAAGCATTCATTAAATCCTCACTTTATGTTATTCACTATGCTAAGTTATGGGAATTTGAAGCCAACTCCAGTCAACAAGCATTTATTAAATACTTCTTCTTTGCAAGGCACTTTGTTAAGTGCTGGAAGTAAAAAGACAAATCAAAAGTACTGTCTCTCTGCCCTGGAGCAGCTCACATTATGAGGGAGATAAGAAAATTATAAAATTGTGCCAAAGAGTCACAAATTATGCAAAGATTATTTACAAAACTTTTCACAACTGGATTTATCACTCCTAGCTGTTTGAGGGCGGGATAAAACAAATAACAATTCATACTTATAAAATACTTTTCATGTTTTTTCAAAGGTACAATAACAATCTCTTAGGACACACATGGAGAATAATTGGGAGAGCTATTGTCCCTGTAATTGTGGTCTAAGTGATCTTGGAGAAGCTTCTAAAGCACAGTGTAAAAAATGATTGATCAGCTCTGCTGGATTATGTGAAGGAGTTTGAAGTTGCCTTCTCCAGGCTGGCTATACATAAAGAATTGGAGGTCATGAGGCAGAAACTCTGAATCAGTGAATTGGAGGGATGATAGCAGTCATATTACAATCACTAAGAACAAATAAAACAGTTTTTTACCCACCTCCAAGATTCTGCACAGCATTCATTACATTCTTCTTATTCACTTTCCCTTTGGCTGTAAAACAAAGCACAATTCAGGCCACAAAGGAAGAAAAAGAAAATTTCAGCAGTAGCACAAAGTTCAGCATTTTGTAAAGCTAGCCTGTAAACACTGTTCTAGTCTTTCCTCCCTCCCTCCCTCCAAATGAGAAGTGAACAAAAAGAAAGTGATCTTAAGGAGATCAATTCCATTCCTTTCCTGAACATGGATGTTTCTGACTCTGTATAACTTAATCCACTGTAGTGATTGAAGGTTTATTGCAGAGAACAGCTTTATTTCTAGTAGATATTATTTCATAACTTATTTTCTCAGAACCATTTTATTTATTTATTTTTAATTTTATTTTATTCCTTAATTAGGAAAATTTTTACATGGTTACATGATTCATATTCTTTCCCTCTCCTTCTCCAACCCCTCTCCTATAGCCAACGTGCAATTCTACTGGGTTTTACATGTGTTATTACATGTTTATATGTGTGATCAAGACCTATTTCCATATTATTGATATTTGCACTAGGGTGATCATTTAGAGCAGGGGTCGGCAACGTATGGCTCTCGAGCCATATCTCGTTCTTTTGAGGGTCAGATATGGCTCTTTCTGCAGGAACCATGAAGTCAATTTTTTTCAGGCGTGGTTACAGGAGCGCACATTGTTACAGGAGCGTATACTGTGAGCACTGTACAGCTCTCACGAAATGAATAATGAATAGCTCTTGTGATTACTTGCTGGAGTCTTTTTGCTAGTGTTCTATTTAAAATTTTTGCATCAATGTTCATTAAGGAGATTGGTTTGTAGTTTTCTTTCTCTGTTTTTGATCTGCCTGGCTTTGGAATCAATGCCATATTTGCATCATAAAAGGAATTTGGTAGAACTCCTTCTTTACTTATTTTGTCAAATAGTTTGTGTAGTATTGGGATTAGTTGGTCTTTAAATGTTTGATAGAATTCACTTGTGAATCCATCTGGCCCTTTGGATTTTTTTCTTAGGGAGTTCTTTGATGGTTTGTTCAATTTCTTTTTCTGATATTGTATCATTTAAGTATTCTATTTCTTCTGCTGTTAATTTAGGCAATTTATATTTTTGTAAATATTCATCCATATCACCTAGGTTATTATATTTATTGCCATATAATTGGGCAAAATATGTTTTAATGATTGCCTTAATTTCCTCTTCATTAGAGGTAAGATCTCCCTTTTCATCTTTGACACTGTTGATTTTCTTCTTTCTTTTTTATGAGATTAACCAACATTTTGTCAATTTTATTTGTTTTTTCAAAGTACTAGCTTCTAGTCATTTTTAGAATTAATTCAATAGCTCTTTCACTTTCATTAATTTCTCTAATTTTTAGGATCTCTAATTTAGTTAGTTTTCATCTGGGGATTTTTAATTTGTTCATTTTCTAGTTTTAAAATTTGTATGCCCAATTCATTGACCTATGCCCTCACTAATTTGTTAATATATGCACTCAAGGTTATAAATTTCCCCCTGAGTACTGTTTTGGCTCCATCCCATAGATTTTCATAAGATGTCTCATCATTGTCATTCTCTTCAATGAAATTATTGTTTCTATGATTTGTTCTTTAACTGATTTTGGAGAATTATATTATTTAATTTCGAATTAATTGTTGATTTGCTTCTTCATATCCCTTTACTAATTATTATTTTTATTGCATTATTATATGAAAAGGTTGAATTTATTATTTCTGCTCCTTTGTACTTGTTTGCCATGTTTTTATGCCCTAGAATACAGTGAAGGGCAAACTACGGCCTTCAGGCCAGATGTTGCCCCCTGAAATGTTCAATCCAGCCATGCAACATTATTCCTAATCTGACAAATACAATGAGTAGAATACAATACAATGAAACTTTGAAAGAATTGTCTCAGAAATAGACTGAACGATGAGCATTTCCTTTCCTTTGGCCTCCTCTTTAAAAAACTTTGCCCATCACTGCCCTAGTACATGATCAATCTTTGTGAATGTACCATGTGCTGCTGAAAAGAAGGTGTATTCCTTTTTGTCTGTATTTATTTTTCTCCACATATCTATTAAGTCTAATTTTTCTAAGACTTCATTCACATCTCTTACTTCTTTCTTATTTATTTTTTTGTTTGATTTATCTAGATTTGATAGAGGAAGGTTCTGGTGTTTCACTATTATAGTTTTACAATCTATTTCCTCCTTGAACACCACTAGTTTAGAAATTTGGAGGCTATACCATTTGGTACATACATGTTGAGTACTGACCAGTATTTCCTCATTGTCTATACTGCCTTTTATCAGAATGTAATTACCTTCCCTATCTCTTTTAATCAGATCTATTTTTATTCTGGCTTTGCCAGATTTCATGATTGTGACTCTGGCCTTCTTTTTCTCAGTTGAAGTCCAGTAGATTTTGCTCTGGCCTTTTACCTTTATCCTGTATGTGTCTACCTGCCCCATGTGTGTTTCTTTTGGACAACATATGGTAGGATTTTGTTTTCTAACCCACTCTGCTATTTGCTTCTGTTTTATGGGTGAGTTCATTCCATTCAATTCAGAGTTTTGATTACCACCTGAGTATTTCCCAATGTTTTGATTTCCTCTCCTAGTTCTGTCCTTTCTTTTTTTCTCTATTTCCTTTTAAACCAGTTGTTTGCTTTTAATCAATCCCTCTAATCCCCACCCTTATTTTACTTCCTTTTCCACCTCCTCCCTTTTTGTCCCTCTCATCATTTTTTAGGGTCTATTAAATTCCCTCCTCCCTCTCATTCCCTCCTTTTTTGTAATCCTTGCCCCACTCTCCCCTTGGTTGTCCCCTTCTCTCTTGCCCTGTAGGGTAAGATAGTATTTGATACCCCAATGGATCTAGTGCTCTTCCCACTCAGAATTGATTCCACTGACAGTAAGGTTTAAGTATTACTTATTAACACTCTCTTCCTCTCCTTTTTATAATAGTATTTTTCCCTTCCACTTCCCATACATCTCTTTGTGTGGCATAGATTATCCTTTTTTTCTTATTCCTTCAAGTTTATCTTGGTGCCGTATTCTCCCTCCCCCCTTTCATTTTTTTGTATATCATCCTAGACCACTTAGTACCCCAACCATTACCTATGAATAATTCTTCTAATTATTCCAATAGTGAATACAATTTTTGAGAGTTACAAATAACATTTTTCCATATAAGAATATAAACAATTTGACCTTATTGAAGTCCTTAAAGAAGAAAATTAAAAAATTTTTTTCTTTCCCCCTCTCTTTCTTATTTACCTTTTCATGTTTCTCTTGATTTTTTGTGTTTGGATATCAGACTTTCCACTTAATTGTAGTCTGTTTTTTATAAATACTTATAAATCTTCTATTTTGCTGAATGCCCATACTTTCCTCTGGAAGTATATAGTCAATTTTGATGGGTAGGTGATCCTTGGTTGTAGAACCAATTCTCTTGCCTTTCTGAAAATCATATTTCAAACCTTGTGGTCCTTTAGTGTGGAGGCTGCCAGATCCTGTGTAATCCTGATTGGTGTACCTTGATATTTGAATTGTCTTTTTCTGGCTTCTTGTAATATTTTCTCCTTATCTTGGAAGCTCTTGAATTTGGCAATTATATTCCTGGGGGTTGTATTTTGAGGATTTAATGTAGAAGGTGATCTATGGATTCTTTCAATTTCTATTTTGTCCTCTTGTTGAAGAAAATCAGGGCAGTTTTCTTGGATAATTTCTTGTAGTATGATGTCATGATTTCTGTTTATTTCTGGGGTTTTCATGTAGACAAATGATTCTCAAATTGTCTCTTCTAGATTTGTTTTCAAGATCCTTAATTTTCTCAGTGAGATATTTCATGTTTCCTTCTATTTTGTCACTCTTTTGACTTTGCTTTATTAATTCTTACTGTCTTGTGAGATCATTAGCTTCTACTTGCCCAATTCTGGCCTTTGAAGACTAGTATTACATTATGATCTTTTGATTTCCCTTTTTGGTTTGGTCTGTCCTGCTTTTCATGGCTTCCAGCTGCTTAATTTTGTTCTCCAATTTGCTTATGATTTCAGGGCTTCTTTTTCCAACTGGGAGTTTCTGTTTTTTAAACTGTTATTTTCTTTTTGAACTATTTCTCACTTTTCTTGCCAATATTCTTCTGTCTTCCTCATTTGATTCATCCTCTCAAATTTAAGCTCTTCAAGAGCTTGTGACCAATGTCCATTTTTTGGAAGGTTTGGATGTGTTTGCTACTTTGTTGTCATCTAGTGTCTCCTCTATAGTCTGGATTTTTTCTCCATAAAAATGATTCAGTGGTTATTCTTTCTGGTGGTTGAGGATTGTATTTCTTGGGCTTTGCTGGCCATTGCTATGTTGGGTTTTCCTTCTCCTCTCCAATCTATCTCCATGCCCAAGATCCACACACTTCAGCCTCCTGGGGTCTCAAGTTTAGCTACTCTCAGGGCAAGACCCTGGTGTTCTTAGTCAGCTCCCAAGAACTCAGATATTGCCCCTAGCTCACTCTGATTCTGGCAAGCTGGCTCTGACTCTTGCACCGAAGGTGGGGGTGGGGGGAGGGTTGATCAGCTTGCATTTTTGTGGGAGCTATTTTACCACCTTATAGCCTGGAAATGCTGAAATCCCATGTACCTTCAATGCTGCGCCCTACTGTGGAACCCCTTCGTTCATCTAAATTTGATTTTTTTTTGTCCTTTTGTGGCATTCTGTATCAGTCAGTGGTGAGGAGAGGAAGAGACCTACCTTTACACTGCAGCCATCTTAACCTGGAAGTTCAGAGCCATTTTAAAGAACATAGTAGAGAACACACTGATATGGAAACAGGCTATTTTTTAGTAGGTGAAACTATGAATCTTTATCTTTGTAATGTATAACTTGTTTTAGAAAGTATAAATTTAACAAGCTAGTTCCAATATTGTGTTTCTCTGTGACTTTTTCTGACCTCCTCTTCTTTCTACCCTTAATAAGAACCTTAGCTTATGATAAAGAAAAATACGTCAAGAAAAACATATCCACACCCTAGGTACATGTTAAAATATGTGTCTTGTCTTAACCTCTAGTCTAAAATTTCTCTGGTAAAAGTTGAGAATTTAATTCATCACCAGTCTTCTCAAGTAAGAGTTCCAATTTTGAGTCTTTCACAGTTGCTTTTGTTTATCTTCTAATCATTTTATAAATTGTTTTTTGGATTCTGCTCAGTCCCCTAAGGATAAGTTCTTTAAAATCTTCCCATGTTTCTCTGAAGCTCTCCCAAGTTTGGTTTCTTATGGTGCAATATTATTCTATTACATTTATATATAATAATTGCTTTAGCCATTCTCCAATTGATATAAAACTTATAGACTTCCAGCTCTTTATTATCCTAGAGGGAAATTCTAACTATTTTTCTTAACCCTTACCTTCTGTCTTAGTTTTAGTTCTAAGACAGAAGTACAACAAGGGCCAGGCAATGGGAGTTAAGTGAGTTGCCCAGTATCAGACAGGAAGGATGTGTGATAAGACTGAAACCTAGGTCTTCCCACTATAGCCCTGGTTCTCAATTTTCTGTGCTATTTAGCTGCTCCAATATTTTTATTTTGCACTCATGAGCCCTTTATTGTCTTTCTCTGAGCTCTTATTAAAGGACATAAAGCAATTAACTATATAAATGGGTCTATTGGAATGAAAACTCCACTGATTTCTTTGACCATAGTCCCCAATTGTTTTCCAGAATGTTTGAACAATTGTTTCACCAGGAGTGAATTAACAATGTTCTTACAAGGTCTTCTCCAAGTTTTCTGAATAATTTTATTGATTTAGCTAATATTGCCATTTTCATGATATTGACATGGCTGATTCATGAGCCAATTCACATCCCTTTATTTATTTAATACTGTATTTCTATAGAGGGTGTTTTAGTAGCACCTGATTTCTTTCTGGCTTAGTAGCTGAATTCCTAGTATTTTATAATTCGGTAGTCATTTTTAATGTAATACAATTTTTTATCTCTTCCTACTTAGTTTTGTTAGTAATATATATGAAGTTTAAAAATTTGTGTGGCTCTATTTTATATTTTTCTACTTTGCTGAAATTGTTTCAATTAATTTTTTGTTGATGGTTGTCTAAGTAAATTTTCATATGAATTGTAAATGTCGATAATTTTTTTCCTATTCTGTACTTATTCAATTTTTTTAATTGCAAAAGTGGAATTACATTGCAATTGGCAGAATGACATGAAATAATAAAGGTGACAATGGATATTCTTGATTTACTGTGATTTTACAGTGAATGTCTATATATTTCTAATTCTATTATAGTGCTATTTGTTGCCAAGAAAGAACACATTCTTTTAAACAGAAATGCTACCTTAGTGAGAGTCTCATTATAAAGAGATGGTCAAAGATGTCCAAGGGTATCTATTTGGGAGTTTCCTGTCTTGTTGCAGATGGTAGAGTGCTAACATTTTAGTTTGAGATTTTCAAAGATGCCATATTTGATTACAAGCTTTGTGGCCTCAGAGAAAACACTTAACCTCTTTGGGTCTCAGTTTCATTATCTATAAAATGAGGTTAGATCTGATGACCTCTAAGATCTCTTCTAGCTCCAAATATATTTGCAACGCATCAATGCTCCCATAACTACTGTGACTTTTGTCCACCTCCTCCCAGAAATTTGCCAAAGGGATAACTACTCAATGTGTTGGGAGTTTCTTTTCCCTGACTTGATATTGTGAGCACTGGACTACTCTGCTCATGGATTCGTTAACCTCTAAAACTTGACATGTGATCACCATATTTTGCTCCTATTTTTCAAAGTTCCCTATTAATTATATGCTATCACTTGGTAACACCCATCACCCATGCACTCCTCTATTCTCTTCTGTATGATATAATTTTTAACTTTTGAGGATTGATGTATTCTATAACTGACTAGAAGCATAAGAGTGGTCAAATGTTAGTTTTAAAAGACTTGTTTTTATGAGAAATGTAGTACAATGAAGTGAGCCTTACATTTCTCAAAGGTAAACTAGCCTACCTCCTCTTTAACTCTGGGAAGAACTGGTCCCTTCTTTATTCTCTGCCCTAGATATATATACTCAGGGACAAGTTCTATAGTCTTATGACATAAAGGCATGTTATAATATATGTAATGGATATTCCTCATCTACTTGGTCTTCCCTGTGTGTGTGGTCTAGATAAACTCTTGAGTGGTTATAGAGCTCTTCCAGGAGACTCAGCAATATTTCAAGTTTTGATACAACCATGAAAATGTTGTCCCCAAATATCACTACCTGTTGGATGAAACCATCCACCAAGAAATCCCATTCAACTTCAATTCTCTACCAGATCTTCTTTTATCACTGTACTGAATACCATTGTGATGATACATATCCTTGTTTTCACATGCTCTGTGTGATGAGAGGCTCATTGAACAAGTTTATTTCTGCAAGGAATCTTGATTGATGTTAATATAGAGATGGAGAAAACACACTGGAAAAGAGATACCAAGATGTTCCTTTGCTCTACTGAATTAAATATTTTTTTCATAATCAGGAAATAAGCAAAATGTGATCTTAAAGTTTTCTCCATCTTTTAATGAACTACAAAATGACCAACTAATGTAGTCCATTGTGGAATATCTCTTGCCCATATGTCTATAATGCTTAACTGCATTTAAGAAGATTCTTATCCTGGAAAAACAAAACTGTGATTTGGATCTGAGTCCTTGATTCATTCCAAATCAGGTCCTAATTTCTATTTACAATACATTTCCTCTTAGGAGGAGTCTTAGGTACCTTTTAATACTAGCCCAGGCAAGATTTAGACAAACTAGAAAACATTTTGAATTCTTATATGAAAAGGAGCCAGTTTACTGATTATTTTCTGGTTGGCCAGAGCGCCAGAGTTTAGACTTGCCTTCTTTCCACAGTCTAATATATGACTGGAGTTTGCTGCCTGTATTTTTGGGAGAGGGGGTGATAACACTAAAACATTATAGGGAGTGTGAAGGTCCTCTCCTGGTCAATATTCCTCTATCTCTCTGCCTGGAGACAAATAAATTGAGAGATTTTTGACTTCAGTTTCCTTTCATACTCCTTCACCTCTTTTAGTCCAGAGTCCTCAGTCCTTTGGCATAGTAAGATGACTTTCAATTTGTGGTAACATTGGCTTATTTTTCTATCATTCCTTCACTCTACTCTCTTGTATCTTCCCCTACCCATTTCCTTTGCTTTTATTCTAGTCTATTCATTTTCTTTTCATTTTATGTCCTCCCCTTTCTCTTTATCATTTCTTAGGCATCTAAGTTATTAAAGTGATATGATTTTTCATTAGTTGCCCTCAGGTTGAAGAACTCCAGCTTAGGGAGTAGTAAGAGGCATCTTTCTTTAGATAGTATCAGACATTTTCATAATAGCAAGCCCAAGTTCCCCTGATGGCCACAGTGGAATCTGGAACACTCACCACCAACTGGAAGGTGTTCCAGGAGATCTTTCTGTTCCTCTTCTGTGAGTTTGATCCCCATGTTCTTCAGAAAGTCTTTCAGGTTTTGAACATCAACATTTTCTGTTTATAAAAGATGAGAATGGTGAATGATGTGATCATGAAGTATATGTAATGACTCCACCATGTGAAAGATAGTACCCATTCCTGTGTTCCATCAGCTCCAAATTCAAGAAGAGGGGCAGAGTTAGCTATTTAGATGAACCCAACCATGCTGGGAAAATCACTTGTGAATTCAGAAACATAAATTACATTTTTATGGTTCAGGGAACTTTGCTAGACAGAAAAGTCTTAAACTGAAGAATACTAAATGAGTATTAGGCCTTTGTCCGGTCAACATTGTCAAAATCTATGGCAACTTATCCTACATTGTTCTAATTTGATAAGTAGGGCTTGGTTTTCTTTTCCATAATTTATCCCAGTGATTTTGACTCACCAGAATGCATTCCTACAAAATTTTAATCCTAGACTTGAAGACCTAGAATCTGGTATGTCTCAACAAGAGGAAAAGTGAAACATGAACAGAGAGATTACATTCCAGCAAATTGAAGACTTTCTACATAGAGCCTGGAGAGTGTTTAGCAAATCTGAAAGGAGATTTAAATAGAGTAAAAATCATGTAACACATTCATCCACAAAAGGTACTTTCACAATTGTTCTCCTGTATTCCTGACACTCGTTCCCCCTCACTTCCAGATTCCCATAGCCAATCATTATTGTAATATTGTCATTTCTCCCTTGAAAACATTTCTCACATCTGCTCACTTTTCTCTCTACTCATACTGCTCCATCCTCCATCTCTCCTTTAAAAAAACTCTGTAATTGCCCCAAATCTGTTCCCTAGACTGAAAAGCCTCTTGCCCCTCCAATTTATCTTCCACACAGCATCCTAAGTGATAGTTTTAAAGCACAGATCTATTTGCTATATTATTCAATAGATCACCATTTCCGTATTTCTCCAGAATCAAACATATGAACTCCTCTCTCCTCACTTTCCCTATTTCAGTTCCTCATATGTGGTCTTCCATTTCATGTTTCTTTGTTATATTATTGGGTGTTCCTCGTGCTCTCCCTTACATATCCTACAGAGTCCCTTTTTTCCTTTGAGATGAACTACAATTTCTTCTTCCTATGAGGTTTTCCTGATTCCCCCAGTGGTAGGACCCCCTCTTTCACTAATTATGTTTTATTCAATCTGTATATATTTATATATGTACATGTTTTCTTTTAAATAGAATGTATACTAAGTTTGTATTTTGTGTTTGTATCTCTAGTATTGAGAAGAGACATGGTGGGAACTTAAATGTTTGCCAATTGATATGTCAGTGTAAACAGATTCAGAAATATTTCTAAGTACTGTTAGAGAACTTTCCAAGAGGGTCATAACTTGTCCCACAATAACAAAGCAAGTAAGTGTCAGAGGGAAAACTTGAATCCCGGTCCTCTTGACTATAAGGCTCTATCTCTATCAACTCTACCATGCTTCCTCTTCTCATGGATTCACTTAATAATATTGAGATGTTGCCTGATTTTTCACTTCCTACTCACCTTGAATAGTTTTTGCGTTATTGATAACTTCTTTGAGGTCGACCTTTCCATCATCTATAAGAGAAGACATATGTTAGGAGTAGATGTGGTCAAGAAGAACCTTGCAAAAAAAAGCATTTCATTATATTATGAGATAAGCCAGAGGAAATGAACACTTTTCTCTGAATTCAGTTATTAAAATCTAGGGATTTTTATCTTATTTTCTCATCACAAGAGAAAGCTAAGAATGAAGATAGCTTTCAATCTGTAAACTGAGAATAATAATAATAATAATGATAGTCAACATTTACCTAGGGCTTTAAGATTTGTCAAATATTTTAAAAATATTAACTTATTTTATCATAACAAACCTGGTAGTGAGGAGGTGTTACTATTATTACAGGTAAGGAAACTGAGGCTGAGCTAGGTTAACTGGTTTGGCTTGAGTTGCAAACTTAGTACATGTCTAAGGTATTTAATGCTGATGTTCCTGACTCTGGGTCCAGTCCTATATACACTATACCATAACCATTCAGAGAGCTTCTTTTCTCCTTTTTATTGACTATCAGAAGGACTGGTAATACGACATTTTATTTTGGTATTGGAAAAGAATTGACCCCTTCATATTAGTTAGTCTCAACTTTCTTTTCTGTAAAATGAAGGCCCCAGACGAGGCGATCTCCATATCCATCCCCAGTGGGGCCATAATATGATTCTGTGGTCTAGGAAACTCCCATTTTTTTTTCTTTTTTGATAATGCAAAGACAAGAGTTTATTTTTTCTTTCAATGTTCTCACTCTGTTCTTGAATGTGGCAAATATTTTAATTTATCTATGCATATTAACTTTGTCTAGTTAGCTGTGCAAGGTATATTTTTCTGAGGAAACAAATATATGTTTATTATAAAAATGTTATGTTTGAATAGTAATTAAATAATTCAGGTGGAAATAGTATGACCTCTTTTGGACACCAGTTCCTTTACTTGGCTAACTTCATTTAAAAGCTCAGAAACTGAAAAACTTAACTAACTGAAACACTTTACTAAAGAAAAAGCTTCTGCTATTACAGAAAACATGATTAATGATATTTATTTATCCCTTTAAAATATACCAAATATTTTATATAAATATGTCATTTAAGCTTCCTGAGGACCCTGTGAGTTCAGTATTACAGGAATCATTACCGGGTATGGACTCCTTGAGTGTCATCCTCAATTCTGTCCTTTCTACTGTTCCTCACATCTAACCAATTGCCAGGACTTGTTCATTCTCTTTCTACAGTCTAGTTGCTTGCCTTTCACCACCCATATTCACATTGTGTATTTAATGTCAATTTAATTTAGATAAAGGATTCCTATTCATTACTTTGGTCAATAGCAACTCTCAAGGGCAGCCTAAGAAATGAGAAACAGTTCAAAAAAAGTGTTAGTAAAAGGACACTCACAATGCCAAGGTCATGAATTCTTTAAATATTCATATGCACATATGCCTTGACAATTGGTCAGAATGGCTTAGAGCTGAGGATCCCATTTTTTTTCTGAGATCATGAATCTAGGCTCAGTGGTACATCCTTTTTTGGTCTTTTCGCTTGCATGCTAATTTTTAAATAGCTTGTAATATCTACATCTTCCATTAACTTGGTCAGGTAAACATTTAAAGACCATGAGAGCAAATCATCAGTGGTCTGATATAAAATACCAATTAGGCTATATGCATATGGGATCATCATGAGAAGGTCTGCCACTAGATGATGATGGTTTGTTTTTTTTTTTTTGGCTAAAGGAAGATGAAAAGAATAGACTTGGATAGGCATGGCTTATAGTCTGCTCAGGATATTCAGGCAAATGAAAACATAGATCTTTTAAAGTAGTAATATAGTTAGCATTTTATAGTACTTCGTGGTTTCCAACAATTTATATTTAAATATATATAACAAAATATATATATATGTACAAATATATATTCTCAATTGAGTCTTACCACAACTTTATGTAGCAGACGTTATTAATATTCCCATTAAACAGATGAGTGAAGAAAGGTGAAGTGAGGATAAGCTACTTGACTGGGATCATACCAGTAAGTGTCTAAAGCAGTATTTGAGTTTAGGTCTTCTTGACTGCAAACTCAGTATTAGAAAATTTCATCTGGCTGGTTAGAATTTCCTCATAATAGTCACATTGGACTTTACTCCTTAAGGATGGTCACCAGGCTGCTCATGAGGGAGTAAGGAATTTTTCATTCCTTTGTTTCTGCTTAGTGGCATTCTGGGAAACTCATGGCTTGAAAGTTCAAGTCAGATAATATTTCATCATACACCATATGGTGGGCTTTCCCCATAGATATTGCTATTTTTCATGTGAATTAAGTAATTATCCTTATAGACATTCTCAGATAGGAAATCAAAGTTTTCCCAGAAGCACACAAAAGCATAAGAAATTCTCACCATTAATTGGCAGGGTACTCAATAGCTCCTCAATTTCTTTATCTTTGAGCTCGATCCCCAGGTTTCCCAAAACATGGTCCAGTTTGTTAACATCAACATTCCCACCTTCAGAAAGAAAAAAATTAAAGAACACAATCATGTTAGAATTCAATAAATCCTTAATACATATTATTAATTATACTAAATAGTGAGAATTCAAAGTCAAGGCAACAAGTCTTTCCAATGTGCTAGGCACTGTGTTAAATTCTGATAATGAAAAGACAATCAAAAAGCACTGTGTCTGTCCTAAAGCAGTTCAAAGTCTAATGAGGGGGACAAATAAGAAAACTAAGAATTTTGCCAATGAGTCACAAATTGTATAAAAATTCTATAATTTAAGAAATGGATTCATCATTCCCAACAGATTGTGAGTGAGATAATACAAATATAACAATTTTACATTCAAAAAACTCTTTTCAAATATTCCTAAAATGTCTTTTTTAAAGGCACAGAAATCATCTCTAAGGACACACATGGGGTATCATTGAGAAAGCTTGCAAGATGATCTGTTCAAAGTTCAGTAAGGAATGAATTGGTCAAACCTAATGCATTTTGGCAAAGTAGACAGCTTGTATACATATTTTTGACTAAGTGTTTTGAAGTTCTCTATAGTCACAGAATCTGGTCAATTGCTTCTACAGGCTGGTTGTACACAGAGAATTTTAGCTCATGAGGCAGAAACTTTGAATCAATAAATTGGAAGGATAATAGAAATCACATTATAATCATTAAGAAGGAAAAGTCTCACTACCCACCAAGATTTTGCACAGCATTCATTACGTTCTTCTTATTCACCTTTTCATTGGCTGAAAACAAGGCACAATTCAGGTCACAGAGGAGGTAAAAGAGAATTACAATAGTAGCACAAAGTTCATCATTTTATAAAGGTAGCCCATATTGAGGTGTCCTATTCCTTCCTTGCTCCCACTCAATGAGAATGAAGTAAAGAAATACGCAGAGTTCTAAAGGAGATTAACTCATTTCATGAACAAGGATGCTTCTGAGTTTGTAGTTATGGAATCTGCTGTAGTGAATGAAGGGTTTATTGCAGACTTTAGCTTTGCTTCTAACAGGTATTATTTCACAAGTTCTTTACTTAACCATTTTAGGGGAGATAGTAGAGAGCACGCACTTCTATGGAAACAGGCAGTGTTTTTAGTAGGTAAAACTAAGAATCTTTAATTTAAATTCAATTAAATTTATTAAATTAAATGAAAGTAATTTAATGCACAACTTGTTTTAGAAAGTGTATGATAAATTTAACAACCTAATGCTAACACTGGGTTTCTCTGTGACATTTTCTGAACTCTGGTTCTCTTTTGCATATTTTATTACATATGGTTAATTGTTGCTGTTTTCATTATTTTATTTTTTTTATCTTTGCATCACTATTCCTACTTCTTTCTCCTCCCTATACCTGCCATCCCTTTACTCCCAATAAGAACTGTAGTTCATAACAAGTAAAATACTGTTAAGAAAAACATATCCATGCACTGAGTATGAATGAAGATTTTTATCTTGTTTTTCATTAATAACCTAAAACTTCCCTAGCAAGAGATGAATGAGTATTTGATTTATTTCCAGCCTTTCTCAAGGCAGAGCTCCAATGTAAAATCTTCAAAGTTACTTATGTTTAAGATGTAATCATTTTACAGATTGTTTTCTATGTTTTGCTCAGTTCCTTCAGGATCAGTTCAGAAAATCTTCTCATATTTCTCTGATGCTCACCCCACATGCAGTTTCTATGGTGCAATAATATTCTATTATATTCATATATGACAATAGGCTTATACATTCCCCAATTGATATATACCCTGTAAACTTCTAGTTCTTTATTATAACAGAATTGGATAGGTTTTTGGGCAGTTTACACCACGTGAATTTCAAGCAGGGTTCAGTGGTGATAAGGGACAGAAAAGAGAAAGAGAAAGAACTACAGAAGGGTATCTGCATTCAGATATTATGGAAGGGGACTCCTCTTCTAGACAATAACATTTCTCCTACCTACCATCCATTTAGGCCATGGAATTCCTCTAAATACGGATAAAGTTAGCTAAATATATTTTAATATAATTATTTCTTTATGTCTGTATTTTTAATGTTCATTTAGTGAAACCACAGTTCATTAATGCATATAATGCCTAATAAAATCTGGGTTTTCTGGGCTTCTCAAATAGATTAATTAAATTTATATTATTCCTCATGGGAACAATTCATTTGGTACTCAGCCTGCCTTCTGGAACAAATTAATGATGAATACCCAAGGTACCACTGCAATTTCTGTCTGTCTTGATAGCTGGATTCCCAAATGTTTTATAATTCAGTAGTCATTTTAGATGGAATATCAGTGGAGTTGAAGCTTGCCTTCCCAGAGACTAATAATACAAGACAGAAACTTGCCTGAATCTCCAGGGGAAGGTAAGACTCAAACTTCAAAGTGACTGTGGAGTGTCACCTGATGGCGAATACTCCTATATTCCTCTGCTTGAGACAAATAAACTGGGTAATTTTGGCTCCATTTTCCTGTTAGTCTCCTCCAGCTTTTTTGGTCCAGAATCACCAGCCCCTTTGCCAGCCTCCTTGGTTTGGAGTGAAATGAGATCACTTTCCATTTGAGGCACTATTGGGTTAGTTTTATATCACTGCTTAAATCTACTCTCTTCTACCTTCTTCTCACCCTCATTTCCTTTATTGTTATTCAATTCTATTCATTTGTTTTCATTTTATTTGCTCTGCTTTTTCTTTAAAATTTCTTAGGCTCCCAAGTTGTTAAAAGTGATATTAACTTTCACTGGTTGCCCTGAAGTTGAAGAGCACCAGGCTAGGGAGTACTCAGAAGCATCTTTCTTTAGACAGCATCAGACATTTTCACACAAGGAAGTCCACATTCCTTTGTTGGCCACAGTGAAATCTGCCATACTCACCACCAACTGGAAGGCCTTTTAGGAGATCTTCCTGTTCTTCTTTTGTGAGGTCGATCCCCATGTCCTCCAGAAAGTCATCCAGGTTTTCAACACTAACATTTTCTGTTAATGAATGAAGAGAATGGTGAATGGTTTGAATGTGAGGCGTGCAAAATATACTACCTAATCCTGTTTCCCATCATCTCTAAATTCAAGAAGAGAACAGTTTGTCATTGATATGAGCTTAGCCATGCAGGGAAAATCACGTGTGAATTCAGAAACACAAAATATTTACTTTTGTTTCAGGGGACTATGCTAGGTTGAAGAGACTTATTACACTGAGGAATATGAAATAGAATTAGAGAA
>NC_058133.1:203945454-203955474 GCF_016433145.1 Gracilinanus agilis | reverse complement strand
TCTTTAAAATTTCTTAGGCTCCCAAGTTGTTAAAAGTGATATTAACTTTCACTGGTTGCCCTGAAGTTGAAGAGCACCAGGCTAGGGAGTACTCAGAAGCATCTTTCTTTAGACAGCATCAGACATTTTCACACAAGGAAGTCCACATTCCCTTGTTGGCCACAGTGAAATCTGCCATACTCACCACCAACTGGAAGGCCTTTTAGGAGATCTTCCTGTTCTTCTTTTGTGAGGTCGATCCCCATGTCCTCCAGAAAGTCATCCAGGTTTTCAACATCAACGTTTTCTGTTTTAAGAAGATGAAAATGGTAAATGGTTTGAATGTGAGGCGTGCAAAATATACTACCTAATCCTATGTTCCATCATCTCTAATTTCAAGAAGAAGAGAAGAGTCAGCCATTGATATGAGCCTAGCCATGCAGGGAAAATCACTTGTGAATTCAGAAATACAACCTTTTTTCCTTTGGTTTGGGGCCTATGCAAGGCTAAAAAGTTATACTGAGGAATATGAAATAGAATTAGAGAATTATCAGGTGAAGTGTGGCAAGATCAGTAACTACTCATTCTATATTGATCTGGCCAATAAGTAAGATTTTATTTTCTTTGCGTTCATCTGAATGTTTTTGACTCACAGGAATATAGTCTGACAATTCATCCCTACTATGGAGATCTAGAACTTTTATATTTTTCAGCACCAGGAAAAGTGAAACATGACCCTCCTTTTTATATTCTCAGGAATGCAGAACTTGGTACAAAGAGGCAGGAGAGCATTTAGGAAGCCTCAAGGGAGATTTCAATAGAGAGAGAATCATTTAACAGATTCTTCCACAATAAGTAATGCCAAAGTTTTTGTCCTGGTCTCCCGATACTCGCTCAAGCTCCTTATTTAATCAGTTGCCTAATCTTGCTATTTCTCCCTTGATAACAAGTCTCACATCTTTTCCTCTCTACTCACACAGCTACATCCTTAGCTCAAGTCATCCTCCATCTCTCCTTTGAAAAGATGTTATAATTGCCCCATATCTGTTTCCTTCAGAGTATCTTCCCCTTCCAGTCCATCTCCCATACAGCTGCCTTACTGATTGTCTTTAAGCACAGATCTATTGACCACATCCCTCAATAAACTTCCATTTCCCTATTTCTCCTGAATCAAATACATAAACTCCTCTCTCCTTACTTTCCCTGCCTATTTCTGTTCCTCACACATGGTCTTTTATTTCTTGTTTCTGTATTATCTCACTGTCTGTCCCCATGCTCTTCTTACTTCCACCTTAGAGTCCCTCACTTCCTTCAAGAGAACCACTCTTCTTCCTATGAGGAGGCTTTCCTGATTCTCCCAGTGGTAGGCCTCCCCATTTCCAAGTTATGTCACATATAATTTCTCTCTATTTAGATATGTACATGTTGCTTTCCAGCAGCAGACATTGTGAGTTTTTCATTGTTTTTGTGTTTGTATCTCCTGTGTCTACAACAGACCTGGTGGATACTTACTAAATGTTTTTGCAAACTGGTTATCTCTGTGGATACAGATCAAGAAATTATTGGTAATATATATTGTTAAGAGAGCTTCCTGAGAGGGGAAGTAACTTGTCCCACAATCACAGCCAGCAATCTCAGAGGCAGAACTTGGATCCAGGTCGTCTTGACTGTAAGGCTATACTTTATATATCTGTTCACTATACCATACTTCCCCTCATAGGTTTATGTGAAAAATATTGAGGTGTTACCTGACACTTCTCATCCCTATATCTCACTCACCTTGAATACTTTTTGCAATATCTATAAGTTTTTTGAGGTTGATCTTCCCATCAGCTGTAAGAGAAGGCATAAGTTAGATGGAGTCTGGGTACCAGAAAATAACATTCCTTATATTCTGAAATTATGAGATAAACCAGAGGAATTTAAGTTTTTATGAACTCAGTTTTTATCCTTTTTTCTCCACATATTAATTTCTTTTTTATTTTTTAATTTCTTTTTTTAATTTTTTAAACCCTTTACTTCTGTGTATTGGCTCCTAGGTGGAAGAGTGGTAAGGGTGGGCAATGTGGGTCAAGTGATTTGCCCAGGGTCACACAGCTATGAAGTGTCTAAGGCCGGATTTGAACCTAAGACCTCCCGTTCTCTAGGCCTGACTCTCAATCCACTGAGCTACCCAGCTGCCCCCACATATTAGTTTCTAAGAGGCAGCTAAGCAATGAAGGAAGCTATCAATTTGTATATTGAGGATAATAATAGTAATAGTAATTGTTCACATTTATCTAAGATTTCAAGATCTGTTATGTGTTTCACAAAAATTAACTCATTTTTATCCCCACAACAATCCTGCGAGTCAGGTACTATTATTATCATCACTGCTTTACACATAAGGAACTGGGGCTGAGAGAGGTTACCTGACTAGGCTTGGGTTACAAAGCTAGTACATGTCTAAGTTATTGAACCGTGTCATTCCTGACTCTGAGGTCAGTCCTATATATATAGTTCCATAGCCTTTCAGAGAGCTTCTTTTATCTTTGCTATTGAAGTTCAGAACTTGTCAACAGGCATTTTAATTTGGTATCTCTGATTCAGGACTTTCTAGCAGGGAGATGGAAACAACTGGATCCTTAATGTCTTGGACTGAACTTTGTCTAATATAAAATGAAGGATCTGAATGAGATGTTCTCTTTTTCCCTTTCTAAAAGGGAAATAATAAGGCCCTGCGGATAGGAAACTCCAATTTTTAAAAAAATAAAATGAGAACAGGAGGAAATAGTTTTTTCTTTCGATGTTCTGTCTTTGTTCTTGAATGCAGCTGATATTTTAATGCATCTTTGTGTAAATTGACTTTGTCTAATTAGCTGTGTGAGGAAAAAAATCTATAATTTTATCATAAAAATGTTAAATTTAAATAGCATTTCAATTTCTCAGGTGGAAACAGCATGGCCTCTTTAGAAGACCAATTCCTTGCTGAAGGCCAACTTTGTTAAAAGCCCTTTAGTTAAAGTATTTAACTAAAGAATGAACTCATGTTATTAAAGGCAAACATGTCACCAGTGACATTCATTCATCTCTTTAAAATGTACCAAGTACATAACAGGAATATATAATTTAAGCCTTATAAGAAGCCAGTAAGGTTCAGTGCTACAGGTATCATTACTGGATGCATATTCCCTGAATATCATTCTCAATTCCTTCCTTTCTCCTGTTCCCCATGTCCAATTGTGGGAGAATGAGTTTTTTTGTGAGAAAGTGAATACTGGTTCTTGCCCAAAGAATTGCAGCTCAGACTCCTTCATCTTGAAGAATGAAAGTGTTATTCAAGGATGCTACTGATAGTGTAGCCAGAGCTATGGAAAAAGCCCCAGGAGGGACTTCAAGTTGCTAGATTCATTGTAGGTCTGTGGTATTACTCTTCTCCCATCCTGGAACTCTCCCTCCTCCCTTAGACAGGAGGCATTTGAGGAGAAGGGTCAAGGAAGGGACACAAAGATCCCTAATGCTATCATGTGATGATATTCCCTGCCATGTACTGTTTGTTGGACTTTAAAGATTGTTTGGGTGCTCGGGTGTTCTCAGCCTTGCAAGCTCTCATCAAAGGGGATAAAGTCATAAAATCCTTCAAGGTAGCTTGAGTGCTCCCCCCCACCCCATCCTTCAGTCTTGGAATGGCAGGCAAACCCTTATCAACTAGGAGGAAGAGCATAAGGTAGGCAATGTCTTCTAAAAAAAAAGATCTCGAAGCACCATTCAAAAAAGTATTTCAAAGCAGTATATCTCACAACCATGAGATTTTCAATTGAAAAGACTAGTTGATTCTCCTTCCACCGTCTATATTCTTATGCCTCTCTCTACACACACTCACATTGTGAATTTCCAGCTGTCAATTTAATTTAGATATAGGACACACATTTGTTATTTTGCCTACAAGAAACTCTCCAAGGCAGGCTAAGAAATGAGAGAGGGTTTAAAAAATGCGTTGATAAGGGGACATTCACAGTGACAAGGTCATGAATTATTGAAATATTGAAGAGTTACATCCCTTGACAACTGGCCAGAAGGGCTTAGAGCTGAGGATCCTTTATAATATTTTTGAGATCATGAATCCTGTTATAGACCTTTTATTTTTTTTTACTTTTTATTATTTTTATTTGCATGCTAATTTTTAAATAGCTTGTATTATATACATTTTCCATTATAATGGTCAAGTAAATATGTAAATGCCCTTCTAGGAAACCATCACTGGCCTAACCTACAAAACCCATAAGACAGTGTGCATATGGGATCATCATGAGAATTTTGGCCTCTAGAGGATGATGATGATTTTATTTTTTTGACCAAAGGAAGTGGAAAAGGTACAGTTAGATCAGCATGACTTATAGTCTGTTCAGGGTACTCAGATCAATGAAAAATGGATCTTTTAAAATAATAATTATGTCAGACACTTCCAACTGTGTGACTCTGGGCAAGTAACTTAATCTCCATTGCCTAGCGCTTACCATTCATAGCCTTAGATCCAATACATAGTATTGATTCTATGGTGGAAGGTAAGGGTTTTAAAAATATATAATAATTATGGTTAGAATTTATGGCACTTTGCATATTTAAAAACATTGTATATTTTAAAATTTGCATATTTGAATATATACAATATTATAATATACATAATATATACATAATATAAATCCCATAAATGAATATATATCTTTTCTTATTTGACTGTTACAACAACCTTATATAGCAGACACTATTACTATTTCCATTGTACAGAAGAGAGAAGAAAGGTTAAGTGAGGACATTTGACTTTTTTGGGATCATACCAGTAAGCGTCTAAAGCAGGATTGGATTTTATGTTCTTGACTCCATGTTCAGCACCAGAAAATTTCATCTGACTGGTTAGAATTCCCTGGTGATAGTCACGTTGGACTTTTCTCCATAAAGATGGCCACTAGGCTGCTCAGGAGGGAGTAAAGAATCTTCCATTGCTGTGTTTGTGGTGAGTGGCATTCTGGGAAACTTGTTACTTGAAGGTTCAATCACAGATACATTCTTCATACATTATGATGAGCTCTCTCTATAGATATTGCTGTCTTTTCATGTGAATTCACTAAGTATCCTTATAGAGATTCTCAGACAAGAAATCAAAGTTTTCCCCAAAGCACACAAAAGCATAAGAAATGCTCACCTTCAATTGGCATCCTAATCAATAGCTCCTCAGTTTCTTTATCTGTAAGTTTGAGCCCCAGGTTTCCCAGAACCTGGTCCAGTTTGCTAACATCAACCTTCCCTCCTTCAGGAAGAAGAAAATTGAAGAACACAATCATGTAAGCGTTCATTAAATCCTCACTTTATGTTATTCAACTCTGCTAAATTATGGGGATTTGAGGCCAATTCCAGTCAACAAGCATTTATTAAGTGCTTCTTTTATGCAAGGCACTTTGTTAAGTGCCAGAAGTAAAAAGATAAATTAAAAAGTACTATGTCTGCTCTGGAGCAACTCACAGTTTAATGAGGGAGACAAATATGAACCTGTGCCAAAGAGTCACAGATCATGCAAAGACTCTTGACAAAAAATTTCATAACTGAATTTATCATTCCTAGCAGTTTGAGGGTGAGATAATACAAATAACCATTCACATTTATGGAATACTTTTCAAATATGCTGTTTTTACCCTCACCTTCTATCTCAGAATCAATTCTAAGGCAGAAGAGTGGTAAGGGTAGGCAATGGGGGTCAAGTGATTTGCCAGGATTACAAAGCTGGGAAGTGTCTGAGGCCAGATTTGAACATAGGACCTCCTATTTCTAGGTCTAGCTCTCAGGCCACTGAGCTGCCCAGCTGCCTCTTCTCTTGAAATGCCTTTTTGAAGGTCTAGCAACAATCTCTAAGGATACACATGGAGAATAATTGGGAGAGCTATGAAGATGATTTATTCCTGTAATTGTGGTCTAAGTGATCCTGGAGAAGCTTCTAGAGCAGTGATGGGCAAACTATTGCCCACGGGCCAGATGCTGCCCCCTGAAATGTTCTATCTGGCCACGGGACATTATTCCTAATCAGACGAATACAATGAGTAGAATACAACACAATGAAACTTCGAAAGAGTTGCCTTAGAAACAGACTGACAGATGAGCATTTCCTTTCCTTTGGCCCCTCTTTAAAAAGTTTGCCCATCCCTGATCTAGAGCACAGTGTAAAGAATGATTGATCGAGCCTGATGGATTATGTGAAGGAGTTTGACAGTCTCAATAGTCAGAGAATGTGGTGAATTACCTTCTCGAGGCTGGCTGTACATAAAGAATTGGAGGTCATGAGGCAGAAACTCTGAATCAGTAAATTGGAGGCATGTTAGCAGTCATATTATAATCACTAAGAAGAAATAAAACAGTTTCTCACTCACCACCAAGATTCTTCACAGCATTCATTACTTTCTTCTTATTCACTTTCCCACTGGCTGTAAAACAAGGTACAATTCAGGTCACAGAGGAAGTAATACAGAATTACAACAGAAGCACAAAGTTTATCATTTTGTAAAGCTAGCCTGTAAACACTGTTCTATTCCTTCCTTCTTCCCTCCCTCCAAATGAGAAGTGAACAAAAACAAAGAGGTCTGAAGGAGATAATTGATTTCATGAACATGGATGCTTCCGAGCCTGTAGTAACCCAGTCCATTGTTGTGAATGAAGGATTTATTGCAGAGAAGAGCTTTGCTTCTAAGAGTTATTTCACAAGCTTTTGACTTGAGAACCATTTTAGCAGAGGTAGAGAGCACTGGAGTGGAAACAGGCTTTTTTTTAAAGTAGGTGAAAGTGTGAATCTGTATAATGTATAACTTGTTTTAGAAAGTATATAATAAATTTAACATGCTAATTCATGCTAATTCCAATATAGTGTTTCTCTGTGACTTTTTCTCACCTCTCATTTTCTGTTGCATATTTTATTACATCTTTCATTGATGCTATTTTTCTAGTCTTTTATTCTTTTTTCCTTGCATCACTATTCCTACTTCTTTCTCCCCTCTATAATTTTCTTCCTTCTACCCCCAAGAAGAACCTTAGCTTATAACAAAGAAAAATACTGTCAAGAAAAACAAATCTACACATTGGCTACATATGAAAGTATGTATCTTGTTCTTCACCTCTAGTCTAAAATTTCTCTGGCAAGAGATGAGTAATTGATTCATCGCCAGTCTTCTCAAATCAGAGTTACAATTTTGAGTCTTTTACAGTTGCTTTTGATAATTTTGTAATCATTTTATAAATTGTTTTTGGGATTCTGAAGCCAGATTGGATCCCAGGTCTTCCCAACGCTAGGCTTGGTACTCCATTTACTATACTATGTAATGGAAAAGAAATACCAAGATGTTTCTTTGCTTTATTAAATTAAATGCTTTTTCTCATAATCAGCCAATAAGCAAAATGGTATCTTATATTTTCTCTATCTTTCAGTCTATTATAAAATGATTAAGGTATCTTATATTTTCTCTATCTTTCAGTCTATTATAAAATGATTAAGGTGTGGTCCATTGTTGAATATCTCTTTGAGTCATCTGTTTGTTCCTCACTGACACTCTCATCAAGGATACTCTTGAATTGTATAGAAATGACTCGTGTAAATGTTTTGATGGAAGAATAGGACTATGGGTCAATGATTACTTTTGTCTTCTCAGTCACCTTTTGTTTAGCTTTAATAAGATTCAAGATTTTTTTCCTTCATATCTTCCTATTTCAGACATTATTTCCTATACAGGTACATATAAAGACAAAGGTCTTGTAATAGTTTAATGCTATTAAAGCTAAAAAATTACACTAAGGCTTTGAGACACCCTGTATTATCCATCAGCATTGTTACAATTGTATTTTCTTCAGTCCAAAGGTGTACAATCCATACCAAGTGGTCCAAGTGGACAGCTTTTTCTCATCTTTGTCCTCTTTGAATGAGATTTCTATTCCTTTTGTAAACTTATACTGGTTTGTGATGTTTGTGTAGAAGTGTTCTCTTTCTATTTCCTGTGATAATTTGTTAGTTTGTTCCTAAAATCAATATACTTTTTCCATTTACTTTTATTTATTGTTCTATTTTTTTATCCTTAAATGCACTTGAGATTACTTCTATCAGTGAGATTCCTTACAAAGTTTTTTTAGTTTTTAAACCTTTACTTTGTGTGTTAATATCATTTAGTATCTATTCTAAGACAGAAAATCAGCAAGGCCTAGTCTTTTGGGATTGTGACTTGCCCAGGGTCACAAAGCTAACAACTGTCTAAAGCCAAATTTGAACCCAAGTCCTCCTGACTTCTGAAATTATTCTCTATCCACTGTGCTACCTAGATATCCCATTACAAAGATGTTTTTTAAAAACAAGTGAAACTTTACATAGCTCCTTTGTACTGCTATGAGACAATATTGATTATAAATATATGCATCATCTCTTTCTGTGAGATTTTACAAATAAGTTTTCTGACTAAAATTAGTGTTGCCATCCTAAACTAGTGCTGTTACATTTCTTCATCTGGCATTTAAGCCAAACATTGACCAACAAAGGTGTTTACTGAACTCTTTTGGTCTTCCTAATTTATCAGGTTCTAAATCACCAGATTTAGAGCAGTTAAGCTTCTGGCTTTTAATTGCCATCTGTGTAATTTTTGATGCCTGTTTTTCATTTTCATTGTTATTTACCTCACATAATTCAGGATTGAATTGTTTCAATTCTATGACATAACTTTTTCACTATTCTCTTGATTTTTCTATTGTACATACCTTGATATTTCAAGTCATATTCAGAATATTATAATAAACAGATAGCACTTTCTTATATAGTCTAATCTTTTTCTTGACAAGGCTTTGGTCTTACTGTTTAAAGCTGTTCCAGTGATTATTTTTACATCAAGAATAATCTTTTAACCCATAAAATATAATGTTTCATTTTTTTCCAATGGTCTTTGGTACTTGCCAACCCTACATCTATCAATTCTTTTTCTGAGAGATGTGTTCTTGATATAAAAGCATGAAGTTTCTGTACAGTCTACCAATTTCAGGTGTCCCTCTTTCCCTTATTCTCAATACTTATAAGTTCTAGAATAAGGGATGACCACATGTTCCATTATGAAAACATGTTTCTTGTTGCCTTTGGATGTATGTTAGTGAACCCCACCAAACTGTCCTTTGTTTGCCTCTTCAAGCCATTTAACTGTTGTTTGACTATCACTTTGATTTAGTTATAAAGTGCTTTACAAATACTTAGTCATTTTAGACTAATGACAATCCTGAGAGGCAAGTGCTATTATTATGTCCATTTTACAGATGAAGAAACTGAATTCTGAAGATGTTAAGTGTCTGATCCAGGGTCAAAAGTTAGTAAATGTTTGATTCCTGATTTGAACTCAGGTCTTCTTGATTCCATACATAATACTTGATCCAAAATTCCACTTCAATACCTCTAGTGCCTTCAAGTACTCTTACTTTTTATTTCATTTACACACAAATGCCCATGTCTAAAATTCTTACTATATTCAAGATAGTAGAGAAACAAAAATTCTTCAGGTGCTACCCAGGAAGAGTAATAAGAAAACTGTGATTTGGATCTCAGTCCTTGGATTCATTCCCAATCAGGTCCTCCTTTCTATTTACAACACATTTCCATTTAGGAGGAGTCTGAGGAGCCTTTAACACTAGACCAGGCAAGATTTAGACAAACTAGGAAATATTGTGGATTCTTATATAGAAAGGAGACAGTTTACTGATTATTTCCTGGTTGGTCAGAGTGGCAGAGTTTAGTCTTGCCTTCTTTCCACAGTCTAATATATGACAGGAGCTTGCTGCCTGTATTTTTGGGAGAGGGGCTGGTAACACTGAAACATTATAGGGAGTGTGAAGTGTCCTTTTATGGTCAATACTCATCTCTCCCTTCCCTTCCCCTCCCCTCCCCTCCTCTTCTAACTCTCTCTCTCTCTCTCTCTCCTTCTCTCCTTCTCTCTCTCTCTCTCTCTCTCTCTCTCTCTCTCTCTCTCTCTCTCTCTCTCTCTCTCTCCTTCTCTCTCTCTC
>NC_058133.1:203922308-203942492 GCF_016433145.1 Gracilinanus agilis | reverse complement strand
TCCTTCTCTCTCTCTCTCTCTCTCTCTCTCTCTCTCTCTCTCTCTCTCTCTCTCTCTCTCTCTGTCCCTCCCTCTCTCTCTCCCTCCCTCCCTCCCTCCCTCTTCCCTTAGATAAATAAATTCAGCAATTTTGGCTACTGTTTCCTGTCATACACCTTCACCTCTTTTAGACTAGAATCTCCCTCCCCTTTGCTAGCCCACTTGATATAAAATAAGATTCTTCTATCACTGCTTCACTCTACTCTCTTCTATCTCCCCCTACCCATTTCCTTTGCTTTTATTCTAGTCTATTCATTTCTTTTCATTTTATATACTCCCCTTTATCATTTCTTAGGCATCTAAGTTGTTAAAGTGGTATGATTTTTTCACTAATTGCCCTCAGATTGAAGAACTGAAGCCTAGGGAGAAGAGAGAAGCATCTTTCTTTAGATAGTATCAGCCATTTTCACAATAGCAAGCCCAGGTTCCCTGATGGCCACAGTGGAATCTGGAACACTCACCACCAACTGGAAGGGTTTTCAGGAGATCTTTCTTTTCCTTTTCTGTGAGTTTGATCCCCATATTCTTCAAAAAGTTGTTAAGGTTTTGAACAGCCACGTTTTCTGTTTATAAAAGATGAGAATTGTGAATGATGTGAACATGAGGTATAGATAATGATTCCAGAGCGTGAAAGATAGTACCTTTTCCTGTGTCCATCAGCTCCAAATTCAAGAAGAGGGGCAGAGTTAGCTATTGAGATGAACCCAATCGTGCTGGGAAAATCACTTATGAATTCAGAAAGAGAAATTACATCTTTCTGGTTCAGGTAACTATGCTAGAATGAAAAGTCTTAAACAGAGGAGTACTAAATGAGTATTAAGCCTTTATGTGGTGAACAGTGTCAAAATCTATGGCAACTTATCCTACATTGTTCTGATTGTATCAGTAGGGTTTGGTTTTCTTTTCCTTTATCCCAGTGGTTTTGACTCACCAAAATGCATTTCTACAAAATTTCAATCCTAGAAAAGATATTGAAGGTATGAAAATAGGCAATGAGGAGGCTAAGCTATCACTCTTTGCAGATGACATAATGGTCTACTTAAAAAATCCTAGAGAATCAACTAAAAAGCTAATAGAAATTATCAACAACTTTGGCAAGGTTGCAGGATACAAAATAAATGCACATAAATCATCAGCATTTCTATATATTTCCAACACATCACCACAGCAAGAGGTAGAAAGAGAAACACCATTTAAAATCACCCAAGACAATATAAAATACTTGGGAATCTATCTACCAAAACAAATACAGGAATTATACGAACACAACCTCAAAACACTTTCCAAACAATTAAAACTAGATCTAAACAATTGGAAAAACATTGTTTGCTCATGGGTAGGACGAGCTCACATAATAAAAATGACCATTCTACCCAAATTAATTTACCTATTTAGCACCATACCTATTAAACAACCAAAAAAACTTTTTTTAGTTAATTAGTTAATTAGAAAAAACTATAACAAAGTTCATTTGGAAGAACAAAAGATCAATAATATCAAGGGAAATTATGAAAAAAAATGTGAAGGAAGGGGGCCGAGCAGTACCAGATATTAAACTATACTATAAAGCAGTGGAGATTTAGAATCAGGTATGTCTCAACAAGAGGAAAAGTGAAACATGAATAGAGAGATTACATTCTAGCAAACTGAAGACTTGCTATAAAGAACCCGGAGAGTATTTAGCTAATCTGAAAGGAGATTTAAATAAAATAATAATCATGTGATACATTTATCCACAGAAGGCACTTTCACAGTTGTTACCCTACACTCCCGACACTCATTCTCTCTCTAACCTCAGATCCCCATATACAATCACTTGTCTAATCTTGCTATTTTTTCCATTGATAACAACTCATATCTATTCACTTTTCTCTCTACTCACACAGCCACCTTCCATAGTCATCCTCCATCTCTCCTTTGAAGAAACTTCATAATTGCCCCTATTCTGTTTCCTGGGCTCAAGATTTTCTTCCCCCTCTTATCCATCTCCCACATAGCAGCCTGATTTTCTTAAGCGCATATCTATTGACCACATCCATCAATAAATCCCCATTTCCCTATTTCTCTTGGATCAAATATATAAATTCCTCTCTACTCACTTTCCTTGCCTATTTCTGTTCCTCACACTTGGCCTTCCATTTCCTGTTTCTATATTATATTATTGGCTATTCCATATGTTCTCCTTACATCTACCACAAAGTCCCTTTCTTCCTTTGAAATGAACCAGTATCTCTGCCTTCTTAGGAGGCTTTCCTGATTCTCCCAGTTGTAGGGCCTCCTATCCCAGATTATGTCATATTTAATCTGCATATATTTATATATGAACCTGCTACCTTTCCAAGAGAAGCAAAGCTCCCTGTTAGCTGGTCTTATTGCATTATTTTTATATTTCTATCTCCAATGCCTGGAACGGACCTAGTGGGAACTTACTAAATATTTACAAATTAATTATCTCATATATGCAGATCAAGGAATTATTTTTAATTTATACTGTTAGAGAGCTGCCTGAGAGGGAAGTAACTTGTCCCACAGTCACAGCCAGTAAGCAGCAGAGATAGAAGTCAAATGCAGGTTTTCTTGATTCTGTCCACTATGCTATGTTTCTTCTCATGGATTTATGTGAAAAATATTGAGATATTACTTGCCTCCTCTCTTCATTACTTCTCACTCACCTTGAATAGTTTTTACATTATCTGTAATTCTTTTGAGGTTGACTTTCCCATTCTCTGTAAGAGAAAGCACAGGTTAGATGGAATCTGGATGAAAAAGAACCCTATAAAAATAATTTCATTACATAATGAAATAAGCCTGAGGAATTTTAGCAGTTTTCTCTGAACTCAGGTAATTTACCTTAGAATTTTATCCTATTTTCTCTACAGATTAATTTATAAAAGAAATATGAAGAATGAAGAAAACTCTCAATCTATAAATTGAGGACGATAATAATAGTAATAGTGATAGTTAGCATTTACCTAGGGCTTTAAGATTTGCCAGGTGTTCAATAATAAGGAAATAGGTCTTGCTCAATAACACATGTAAAACCCAGTGGAATTGTGCATTGGCTATGGGAGGGGGAGTGATGAGGGGTGGGAAAGAACATGAATCATGTAACCATAAAAATTTTTCATAATTAACCAATAAAATAAAAATAAATTTAAAGTAAAAAAAAGATTTGCCAAGTACTTCATAACTATTAACTTATTTCATCCTCACAACCACTACAACAATCAGTCTGGTGGTATTATTATCTCCATTTTACAGATAAGGAAACTGAGGCTGAGAGAAGTTATATGGCTGGGTTTGGGTTACAAAGTTAGTACATATCTAAGGTATTGAAGTTTTTAAAAATATACAAAGTATTTCATATAAATAATCTCAGTTAAGATAAGAACCCCGTGGGTTCAGTGCTATAGGAATCATTACCTGGTGGTTATTCCTAGAGTTTCATCCTCAACTCCTTCCCTTCTACTGTTCCTCACATTCAATCAATTGCCATCATTGAAGTCATCACTGTCACCCTCTTCTTCCCTCAAAACACCATCTTCTCTACCATCCATACTGTTTGATATACAACATTTTTTAAATCTAAGCACAATGGACTTGGTGGAGATTTTGTCCCCAGTGGCTTTGGTCCAGTTCCCTAATACAGTGACCAATAGTTTCTTTATTTTTCCTGATGGAGTAAATTCATGGTTTCTGGCCAACATCCACTCGTTACATTCTTCTCTCAAATGATCTTTGAATGGCTTTTTAATTACTACATCTAACACTTATAATTGTGAGATCATTCCTCCCTAAATAACTATGTAGGTCCATGTGCATTTCAGCAATTCTCTTCACATTTTCAGTCAGATGTCTCTTGAACTCGTTGAGTACGAGCATTCCTTTCCAATGCAGTAACATACCCAGATGCCTACCCCAGACCACATTCAACCAATCTAACACAAGTTCTTCATTCATCCATCCCTTTTCCTGCATATGAAAGATCACTTCTGATGGTAACTTTTCTTTGGGTAATGTTTTATGCCTTAAAATTACATAAAGAGTCAGTTTTATCCTGTCAGCGGTGACTACGATCATTCTAGTTTTCTCATTTTCTGTAGTTTTAATCAACACTGATTTGGCACCTGTAGTATTAATAGTGACATTTGATGGACTATCAAAACAAATGGGCATTTGGTTGGCATTTCCCATCTGCCCCGAGACAGTCATGCTTTTTATGTAGGCTGAGGTACACAATACACAACTTTTGGTTTCAAAACTGGAAGTGCTCGAATATAGTGTGAATGCGACTTTCAAAGGTACATATTGGGGGAAAAAATGTCGCACTCTATTTGGGCTAATACGGTAATTTGTAATATACATATCTTCCATTACCATGTCAGGTATTATTTAAAGGCCATGCTAATAAATCATTAGTGGCCTAAGATACAAGACCAATAAGGTTAAATGATAAGAGATCATCATGAAAAGGTTAACCCACAGATGGTTTTTCTTTTGTCCAAAGGAAGATGAAAAGATATACACTCAGATGTGCATGGGTTATAGTCTGTGCATGCCACTCACACCAATCAAAACATGGATCTTTCAAAATAATAATAGTTTGCAATTACATAGTACTATAAGATTTCCAACATATTATATAAAAACATTTTTCTCATTTAATTCTCATAACAACCTTAGATAACAGATACTATTACTATTTCCATTGTACTGCTGAAAAAAAAAAAAAGAGGTTAACTGAGGACAAATGACTTGGCAGGAATCATTCCAGTCTATGTCTAAAACAGAATTTGAACTCAGGTCTTCTTGACTCTAAGGCCAGTATTAGAAAATTTCATCTTAATGGCCAGAATTCCTTGGTAACAGTCACACTAGGCTTTTCTCCTTAAAGATGGCTGCTAGGCTGCACAGTTGGGACTTATAAAGAATAAAAATACTCCACCATTCCTGTGCTATACTCAGTGGCATTTGTGGAAACTCTTGACTTGAAAGTTCAATCAGAGATAATATTTCAACATACCTCACAATGGGTTTTCTCTATAGGTTTTTCTATTTTTTTTAATGTGAATTAAATAAGCTTGATTTCAGTCATTCTCAGTCAGGAAATCAAAGCTTCCTCAAAAGCTCACAAGGACATAAGAAATACTCACTGGAAAGTGGCACTTTACTCAGTAACTCTTCAGTTTCTTTATCTGTGAGCTGGATCCCCAGGTTTCCCAGAACCTGGTCCAGCTTGTTAACATCAACATCCCCTCCTTCTGAAAGAAGAAAATTGAAGAACATAATCACTCACTCATTCTATGTCAGTGATGGTAAACCTATGGCATGTGAGCCAAAGATGGCATACAGAGCAGACGGACATGCAGCCAGTTCACCCCTAAACGCCCCCCCCAAGTTCATTATTAGAAAGGCAGAGGGACTCGGTTGGAGCTGCTCCCCTCCCCCTTTCCACTGTGCCTGACGGCATTTTTTTCACATCCCTGCTTCTTCCCAGCAACCCAAAGGGAACACTTCCTCCCTCCCATGTGTGAGGTAAGGGGGCACCCAGGCACTTGGTGGGGTGGGGTGAGGTGGGGTAGGGCAAGGCATGTGGTGTCTAAAAGGTTCACCATCACTGCTATATGTTGTGCATCTTACTTAATTGTGGGTATTCTAAGCCAAGTGAAGTCAACAAGCATTTATTAAGTACTTATTTTGTGTCAGGCACTGTGCTAAGTGCTGAAAATAAAAAGACAATCCAAAGGACTGTGCCTGAGGCCTCAAGATAGAAGGTCTTGGGTTCATATCTGACCTTAAACACTTCCTATTTCTGTGACCCTGTGAAAGTCTCTTAACCTCAGTCCCCTTGCCTTCTCCTCTCTTCTTTCTTGGAACTGATATGATACTCAGCTAATTCTATTAATTCTAAGACAGAAGATAAAGGTTTTTTTAAAGCATTGTACCTGTCATCAAAGAGTTCATAGCCCAATGGGGGAGACAAATAAGAAAATTATGGAATTGTGTCAAAGAGTCACAAATTGCATACAGACTTCATACAAAGAATTTCAGAACTGGATTCATCATTTCAAGCAGGTTGAAGGTGAGATAATTCAAATAATAATTCACATATGTAAAATACTTTCCAAATACTCTTGAAATGTTTTTCAAAGTTACAGGGGCAATCTCTGAAGACATGGAGGGTGGGTCATTAGGAGAGCTAGGAAAGATGTTTGGTTCCTATAATTTTGGTCCAAGGAATCCTGGAGAAGCTTCTATATTACATAGTAAGAAATGATTTGGTCAAGCCTAATGGATTATGGCAAAGCAGAAAGCTAATCTACAGTTCCCTACAGTGACAGAATCTGGTGAACTACTTCCATTAGGCTTCCAGAACATAAAGAACTGGAGGTCATAAGGCAGAAATCCTGAATCAGTTAATTGGAGGGATGAGAGAAGTCACTTTATAGTCACTGAGAAGAAATAAAATAGTTTCTCACTCACCACTGAGATTCTTCACAGCATTCATTAAGTTTTTCTTATTCACCATCCCATTGGCTGTAAGACAAAGTGTAGTTCAGAGAATTGTCTCAAAGAGACACAAACTCACAAAGAAAGTCTCAAAGAATTACAAAGTTCATTTTTTGGTAAATCTAGCTTGGAAAAGAATGTCCTCCTATTCCTTCCTTACTCTAACAAATGAGAATGAAGAAATAGACAGAGTTCTCAAGGGAAGGAATCCATCTCTTTCATTAACATGGATTCTCTTGACTCTGCGGTAACATAATCCATGGTAGTGAATGAAGGATTTATTGGGGAGAACAGCTTTGCTTATAACAGGTATTATTTCATAAGCTTTTGATTTGAGTACCATTCTACAGGAGACAGTAGACAGCACTGTTTTGGAAACAGACTGTTTTTTTGGTAGGCAAAACTTTGAATCTCAATTTTGTATAATTTGTTTTAGAAAGTATATAATAAATTCAACAAGTTAATTCCCACATTATGCTCCTCCCTCTCTGACTTCTTCTGAACTCCTGGTTCCCTTTTGTATATTTCATTATACCATTGATTGATACTATTTTCATTCTTTTATTTTTTTTCTTTGTATCATTATTCTTCTTTCTCCTCCCCCATAACTGCCATCCTTCTATCCTAAATAAGAACCTTCTTTTATAACAAATGAAAATGCAATCAAGAAAAACATATCCATACACAGGACATGTGAGAAAATATGTGTCTATTCTTTACCTCTGGTCCCCAACTTTCCTGGCAAGAGATGAGAATTTGATTCATCACCAGCGATCTCAAGTCTGAGCTCCAATTTTATGTCCTTCAAAGTTGCTTTTATTTATGATGTAATCATTTTAGAAATTTTTTTCTGGGTTCTGCCTAGTTCCCTCAGGAATAGTTCATAAAAATCTTCCCAAATTTATCTAAAGCTCTCTCTCATGTGTAGTGTCTTGTGGTACAATAATATTCTATTATATTCATGTGTGATAATTTCCTTAGCCATTTCCCAATTGATACAAGCCCTGGAAGTTTCCAGTCTTTATTTTATAACAGAAATAGCTGCCTCTTCATTTTTCATTTTGTTAACTTTTTTAATGTCTTTTTCTTTGATCTACTTAAGGGATGGGATATAAAGCAAATAGCTAAATAGATTGGTCAAAAGGTCTACTGATTACATACATTCTCAAATTGATTTCCAGAGTGGTTAGACTAATTCATAGCACCACCAAGAATGCATTAATATAATTGCCCTCCCAGAACCTCTCCAAATTTTCTGAATATGTATGCTAATTTAGCTAAAATTATCATTTTTTATTATATTGACATGGCTCATAAGCAATTAATATCTTTTCACATTTAATGTTTTGTAGTTGCGTATGCATTATTTCTGTCTTGGTGGCTAGATTTCCAAATACTTTATAATTCTGTAGTTATTTTTAATGGGCTACCAAATTTTTATCACTTTCTATTTACACTGCATTGCTTAGCCCTTTTATCACACTTCTGCCTTGGAACCAATACACAGTATTGATTCTCAGATGGAAGGTAAGGGTTTAAAAAATATTAGGATACTTTTGTATTACTTCTTATCTCTCTATTCTCCTCTACCTTCCCCCATCCACTTCATTTTTATTTGATACATTTCTTTTTATTTTATTGGCATCCCTTTTTCTATTCTTTAGGCTTATAAGTGCCTAAAGTGGTATTATCTTCCACCCCTTGCTCTGATGTTAAAGAACTCTAGCCTAGGGAGTGGTCAGAAGCATCTTTCTTTAGACAGTATCAGACATTTTCACATAAGCTAAGCTCAAGTTCCCCTGACAAGCACAGTATAATCTGGAACACTCACCACCAATTGGAAGGTTTTTCAGGAGATCTTCCTGTTCATCTTTTGTCAAGTTGACCCCCATATCCTTCAGAAAGCCTTCTAGGTTTTGAACATTAACATTATCTGTTTATAAAAGATGAGAATGGTGAATGGTGTGAATGTGAAGAATATGTAATGATTCCAGAGTATGAAAGTGACTACCTATTCCTGTGTCTCATCAACTTCAAATTCAGTAAGAAGAGGAGAGTTAGCCTTTGTCATGAGCTTCTAACCATGAGGGAAAATGACTTGTAATAAATTCAGAAATAGAAATTATTTCCTTTTGATTCAGGGAGCTATGCTAGACTAAAGACTATGCTACAATGAGAAAGGTGAAACAGAAATCAGATAATTGGTAAATAAGTGGCAAAATCAGTGACTACTTAACCTATATTGGTCTAACTTTTAAGTAGGGTTGGGTTTTCTTTCCCTTTATCCCAGTGGTTTGGATTCATCAGAATACAATCTTATACCTCACCACTGGCTTGGAGACCTAGAATTTTGAGCAATAGGAAAAGCAAAACATAAATACAGAGATTACATTCCAGGAAATTCAGGACTTGGTACAAAGAGCCTAGAGAATATTTAATTAGCCTGAAAGTAGATTTTTTTCCACATTATTTTAATTATTTATCTTTAGAATATTTTTCCATGGTTACAGGATTCACATTCTCTCCATCCCCTCTTATCTCCACCCCCTCTCTGGGAGCTGACAAGCAATTTCACTGGTTTATACATGTCTTATTACTCAAAACCTATTTCCATGTTATTCATATTTGTAATAGAGTAATCTTTAAAAACCACAACTCCAAATAATATGCTCATATAATCAAGTGATAAATCATATGCTTTTCTTTTGTGTTTCTACTCCCATAGTTCTTTCTCTAGATGTGGCTAGCATTTTTTAAATAAGTTCCATGGCATTTTTCTTGATCATTGCATTGTTATTAGTAGCAAAGGGCATTTGATTGCCCTACAATGTTGCAGTTTCTTTGTACAATGTTCTCCTAGTTCTGCTCATTTCACTTTGTATCAGTTCATGGAGATCTTTCCAGTTCATATAGGAATCAAGCAGTTCATCATTCCTTTTAGCACAATAGTATTTCATCACCACTATATACCGCAATTTGTTCAGCCATTCCCCAATTGAGGGATATCACCTTGTTTTTCACTTTTTTGCCAACACAAAAAATGCAGCTATAAATATTTTTATACAAACTTTTTTTATATCTCTTTGGGTACAAACCCAGGAATGGTATAGCTGGATCAAAGGGCATGCAATTTTTTAAAGCCCTTTGGGCATTTTACCTTCCAGATGGTTGGACCAATTCACAACTCCACCAGCAATGTATTAGTGTCCCAATTTTGCCACATCCCCTCCAACATTTATTATTTTCCCTTACTGTCATATTGGCCAATCTGCTACGTGTGAGATGGTACCTCAGAATTGTTTTGATTTACATTTCTCTAGTCAGGAGGGATTTAGAACACTTTTTTAATGTGATTATTGATAGGTTTGATTTCTTCATCTGAAAGCTGCCTATTCACATCCCTTGACCATTTCTCAATTGGGGAATGGCTTGATTTTTTTGTAAATTTGATATAGTTCCTCATATATTTGGGAAATTAGACCTTCGTCAGAGAATTTTGATATAAAATTTTCCCCCAGTTTGTTGCTTCCCTTTGTTTGTAAAAAATAAAACCTTTTAAATTTAATACAATCAAAATTATTCATTCTACATCTTGCAGTGTTCTGTATCTTGCTTGGTCTTAAACTGAAAGTAGATTTTAAGGAGAGTGACAATCATTTAAAACATTTATCCACAATAGGTTTTGTGTCACAATTGTTATCCTGGACTCTTGACAGTCTCTCATCCTATATGCAATCAGTTGCCTAATCTTGTTATTTCTCCCTAGATAACAACTCTCACATCTACTCTTTTCTCTCTACTCACACAGCTATATCCTTAGCTCAAGTCATCCTCCAGATTGTCTTTGAAGAGATATTATAATTGCCCCATATCTGTCTCCTTTCCTTCTCTAATCCATCTGCCCCAATGCTGCATAAATGACTTTCTTTAAGTATAGATCTATTGACCATATCCCTCAATAAACTCTCCTGGTTGCCTATTTCTCTTGGATGAAATATATAAATTCCTTTCGCATCACATTTCCTGACTATTTTCTGTTCCTCACAAATGACATTCTGTTTCCTATCTCTGTATTTACCTTACTGGCTATCCCTCAGGCTCTCCTCACTTTCACCTCTCTTCCTTTGAGATGAACCACTGTCTCTGCCTTCTATAGGGAGGCTTTCCCAATTCTTCCACTTCCAGTGCCTTCCCTCCCAAATTATGTTGCATATATTTATATATGTACATGTTGTCTTTCCCAAAAGAAAGCAAGGTCCTTGTGAGCACTGAATATTTTATTGTTTTTGTTTTTATGTCCAGTACTTAGAATAGACCTAGTGGGCACTTATTAAATGTTTGCAAATTGATTATCTCTGTGTATGCAGATCAAGAAATAATTTGTAATATATACTGTTAGAGAGCTGCCTGAGAGGGAAGTAACTTGCTTCACAGTCACACATACAATAACTATCAGAAGCAGAACTTGAATCCAGTTCCTCTTGACTCTAAGTCTATATCTGTGTCCACTATGCTGTGCTTCCTCTCATAGATTTATTTGAAAATATTGAAATATCAGTCTTTACCTGCTTCCTTCTCATCAATTCTCACTCACCTTTAAGAGTTTTCACATTATCAATAACTTTATCCAGGGCAACACTCCCATCAGCTGTAAAATAAGACATAGGTTAAATGCAGACCTGAGGATGTAGAACCTCAAAAAATAGCATTTCATTACATTCTGAAATTGTGACATAAGACAGGGGAATTTAACAGTTTTCTTGGAGTCCAGGTAATTTTCTTGGCATTTTATCCCATTTTTCTATAGATTAATTTATAATAGGCAGCTAAGGAATGAAGAAAGCTCTCAATTTGTAAATTGATGTCAATAATAGTAGCAATAATTGTAAGCATTTACAAAGGGCTTTAAAATTTGTAAGTACTTTACTATTAACTCATTTTATCCTCACAACTCTGGAAGGCAAGCTATATTATTGTCTCCATTTTACAGATAGGAAAACTGAGATTGAGAGAGATCAAATAACTTGCTTTGAGTTATGCAGGTAGCATATGCCTTAGGCTTTGACTCAAGTTTTCCTTACTCCAAGGATCCAGCTCTATATGCACTATACCATCTAGCTACCTCACACAATCATTCAGAGAGTTTCTCTTCTCCTTGCTATTGAATATCAGAAGAACTTGTATTATAATCAGACATTATATTTTGGCATATCAGATTCGGGACATTTTAGGAATAAGATGGTCCCTTCATATCTCTTGGCCTCAATTTCCTCCTTTGTAAAATGAAGCAAGTAGATTAGGTGATCTACACATTCCTTCCCAGAATGGTCATAATATGTCCCTGTGGACCAGAAAACTCTCTTCTTTTTTTCTATCCTTGGATAACAAAAAGGAATAGGAGCTAGTTTTTCCTTTTAATATTTTTACCACAATCTTGAATGTGGTTTATATGTTAATGTATCTTTACAAATTGCTTTGTCTAATTAGTTGTGTAAGCCATATAGTCCTTGATTAAACAAATATGTAATATAATTATAAACATATTATGTTTAAATAGCATTTAAATTATTCAGGTAGAAAAGGGTATATATCCTTTAGGAGAGCAATTGTCTTTAGTAGACTAACTTCGTTATAAGCCTTGAAATCAAGTATTTAACTTAAAAACAAATTTATGCTATTTAAGTCAAGTGTGTGATAAATGACATTCATTCATCCCTTTTAAATGTACAAAGTTCTTTAGAGAAATAATCTCACTTAAGCCTCATAATAGCCCTATGAGTTTGGTGCAACAGGAACCATTGTAATGTATATACCTCTCCAGTGTCATGCTTATGCTTAATTCTTTCCTTTCCATTCTCTCTCTCCTTACATCCAATCAGTGACCAAGACTTGTTGATTCTCTTTCTGCAGTGCAACATCTTGCATCTCATCACCCACATTTTGCATTTCCAGCTATCAATTTAATTAATTTTTAAAAAATGTTTGTAATATATATAAAAACCCTATCATCTGTCTTGAGAATTGATACTAAGGGTTGGTTTCAAAGCAGAAGAAGGTAAGGGGCTAGCCAACAGCACGAAAAGCGTGGGGTTTTTTGGTTACATGGTTAGGAAGTGTCTTAGGTCACATCTTACCCGAAGACCTCCCATCTCTAGGTCTAGCTCTCTAGCCACTGAGGCTCCTAAATGTCCCATTTTTAATATTTTTTAATTCTAAGTTTGGTTTTGTTATCTGCTTAAAAATTAGCATTAATTTCTAATCTTGTAAAAATAATTTTAAAATGCCAATACTGTTTATGTAGTTTTGAAAACATTTTAGCATTCTAAACAAAAAAACTTTAACAAAATATTCCAAGTATTAGCTACATAATGTATTTTAACTTCCACTGCTGAACTGTCCCTTCAGTTTTTAAAAAAGTTTCCATTTTAAAAGAAACATTTAACAACTACAACCAAAAAACCCCACGCTTTTCGTGCCAGTTGAAACCCTACCCTACTCCCTTGCCACATCTAAGAATGGCGATTGGTAAGCTATATATTCAGAATGACAGTTCCAAGTTAGATGGGTGACCATCATATAGAACCACCCTAACAGTGCATGCTTTGGTCATTGCATCTTATGAAAGATCCAAATTAATTTTCATTTTCTAAGATGTCATATTTTGAAATATCTGTGTCTGCTTACATGTGGTATGTTTATATGGGTATGTGGAGATATGTCCATACTTTTCCCCTTCTAGATATACAGAGAAAGTATAAGTTAACAACTTGGGATTTCTAAGCAGTATAAAGAATTATCACACACAAAAACTTGCATTACAAAAAATGCTTTGGTATAGCAATAGTGAAGTGCACAGAGAGAGGTAAACTCTAAATTTCCTTTTTGTTTTTTAAAATGTTTAAAAACACTTGCAACTTTGATACTACAATTTCTAGGAGCTCCTAAAACCTATATCCTTGCTACATAAAACAGGCAAAATGTCTAGAATAGTTATTTCCAGTTATAACAATTAAATATTACAATGCTGTAGACACTGTATTAAGGAAGTCTTTCCCCAAATCTATGCCTTAAGGCAATTGTTGTCTAATTTTATTCATATTCACATTTGCTTTTTTGGCAACAAGAGGTTCTTGAAGATAGCCTAAGAAACAAGACAGAGTTTGCAAAATATTCTGAATGAGGTAAATACTCACAATGACCAGTTCATGCTTTTATTTTGAAATATTTTGAAGATTCACATCCCTTGAAAACTGGTCAGAAGAGCTGAGGATCCCATTTTTTTTCTGAGATCATGAATCTAGTCCTAGTTAGAGACTCTTTTTAGTCTTTTCAATTGCATGTTAATTTTTAAATAGTTTGTAATATACATTCATTCCATTACCATGGTCAGGAAAATATTTAAAGGCTATGCTAGCAAATCATCAGTGGTCTAATATACAAGACTAATAGGGCTGGCCACTAGGTGTTATTTGAGGTGGGGCAAAGGAAGATGAAGAGATATACTTAGAGGTACATGGGTAGAGTCTGCTCATAGTACCCAAACCAACAAAAACATGGGTTTTTTCAAATAATGAAAAATAGCATTTATATAGTACTTTAAGATTTTCAACATTGTATATGTAGATATGTACATATCTATTTTACACATTTGAGATTTTTGCAATACTCTTATGTAGCAGACTCTATTACTATTCCCCTTTTAATGATGAGAAAAGAGAGGTTAATTGAAGACAAGTCACATGTCTTAAAATCATACTAGTCAATGTCTAAAGCAGGATTTGAGCTCAGGTCTTCTTGATCCCAAGTTCAGTACCAGAAAATTTCATCTGGCTGGCTAGGATTTTCTGATTACAATCACAATGGGTTTTTCTCTGTAAAGGTGGCTACTAGACTGCTCAGTTAGGGCTTGTGGTAAAGAGTACAGGGTCTGCTATTCCTGTGTGTTCTACTCAGTGACATTTTGGGAAACTCTTCTCTTGAAGATTCAGTGAGAGATATGTATATCTATCTTTTCATGTTAACTAAATAAGTATCCTTTAAGACATTCTCAGACAGGCATAAGGTTCTCACCAGCAACTGGCAGCTTACTCATTAAGTCCTCAATTTCTTTATCTGTGAACCGGATCCCCAGGTTTCCCAGAACCTGGTCCAGCTTGTTAACATCAACATTCCCTCCTTCAGAAAGAAAAAAATTGAAGAAAATAATCAATCATTCACTGAATTTTTACTATATGTTATACACCATACTAAATAGTGGTCATTCAAAGCCAAGTCAAGTCAATAAGTGTTTATTAAGTCCTCCCTATGTACCAGGCTCTGTGCTAAGTGCTGGGAGGGAGTTTGCGGGGCAGGGAAGAGAAGCACTGTGCCTGTCCTCAAGGAGTTCACAGTCCAGTGGGAGAGACAAGGAAATTCTGGAATTGTGTCAAGAGCTATAAAAAGTCAAATTGTATAAAGACTCTTCACAAAGAGTTTGAGGATGAGACCTCAATTCACACTTATAAAATACTTTCCAAATATTCCTAAAATGCTTTTTGCAAAGGCACATTGGAAATCTCTAAGGACACATAGAGTCATTGGGAGAGCAAGGAAGATGATCTATTACTATAATCCTGGTCTAAAGGATCCCAGAGAAGCCTCCAAAGTACACAGTAATGAATGAATTTATCAAGCCTGATGCATTATGGCAAAGCAGAAAACTAATTTATATACTTCTGACTCACAGGTAAACAGTTCTCTACAGTGACAGAATCTGGTGAACTACTTCCATCTGGCTTCCTGAACATAAAGAACTGGAAGGTCATGAGGCAGAAATCCTGAACCAGTTAATTGGAGGGATGAGAGAAGTCACTTTATAGTCATTGAGAAGAAATAAAATAAGTTTCTCACTCACCAATGAGATTATTCACAGAATTAATTAAGTTTTTCTTATTCACCATCCCATTGGCTGTAAGACAAAGCACAATTCAGGCCACAGAGTAAATCCCAATAAATTACAAAGTTCATTCTTTTGTAAAGTTAGTCTAAGGACTGTCCAATTCCTTCCTTATCTAACAAATGAGAATGAAGAAATAGAGAGAGCTCTGAAGGTAATGAATCCATCTGTTTCATTAACATGGGTTTTCTTCTCTCTGTGGTAACCCAATCCATTGTAGTGAATGAAGGATTTATTGGGGAGAACAGCTTTCCTTTTTTTTTATTTTTTTATTTTTTAGAAAAATTTTCCATGGTCACATGATTCATGTTTTTACTTTCCCCTTCACCCCTTCTTCGCCCCCCCCCATAGCCAATGTGCATTTCCACTGGTTTTAGCATACGTCATCAATCAAAACTTATTTCCATATTATTGATAGTTGCACTGTGGTGATCGTTTTGAGTCTACATCCCCAATCTTGTCCGCATCAACCCATGTGTTCAAGCACTTGTTTTTCTTCTGTGTTTCCACTGCTGTAGTTCTTTCTCTGAATGTGGATAGCAGAACAGCTTTCCTCTAACGATATTATTTCACAAGCTCTTAACTTGAGTGCCATTAAAAAATTTACATATATATGTACATATGTATATATTTTACCAATTACATGAATAACAAATTTCCAGATAAGTTTTCCTTAGTTATATGATCAAACTTATCTTCCTTTCCCTGTCACAAACCTAGCAGGAGATTGGATCTGGGTCATACATGTGTTATCATGCAAGACATATTTCCATATTGTTCATTTTTGTAAGTAATCTGATAAATCCCAAATCCCAAAACATAAAACCAAAAGACAACTGAAAAATTGTATCCTTTCATAAGTATTTGGACTCCAATAGTTCATTCTCTGCAAGTAGATGGCATTCTTTGTCTTAAGTCCTCAGAATTGTGTATTACCAATAATATCACAATTATCTATCACAGTTGAACATTCCACAATATTGTTGTTACTGTGTACAGTATTTTTTCTGGTTCTACTTATTTCATTTTGCATCAGTCCATGAAGATCTTTCTAGCTCTTTCTGAATCATCCTGGTCATCATTCCTTATAGCACAGTAGTATTCCATCACTATCACATACCACAATTTGTTTGGCCATTCCCCAATTGATGGACATCCCCTTAATTTCCAATTCTTTCCCACCACAAAAAGAATGGCTATGAATATTTTTATTGAGTACCATTTTTTAAACCCTTACCTTTTGTCTTAGAACCAATACTATGCATTGTTCTACGTATTTTGTATATTGTAGAATCAATACTATGTATTGGGTTCTAAGACAGAAGAGTGGTAAGGGCAAGGCAGTGGGGGTTAAGTGACTTGCCCAGGGTCCCACAGCTAGGAAGTGTCTGAGGCCAGATTTGAACATAGGACCTCTAGGGCTAGCTCTAGGCCTGGCTCTCAATCCACTAAGCCACCCTTATTGAGTACCTTTTAAAGGAGTTAGGAGTGTTGAACTAACCAATTCAGCACTGGTGTTGAAACAGGCTATTTTTTTAGAAGGTGAAACTATGAACTTTAATCATGTATAACTTGTTTTAAAAAGTGTATGATAAATTTAACAAGCTAATTCCAACATTGTGCTTCTCTGTGACTTTTTCTGAACTGCTGTTTTCATTCTTTTATTCTTTTTTTCTTGTATCACTACTTCTTTCACCTCTCCATAGCTGCCATATCTCTATTCTCAAGAAAAGCCATAGCTTATAACAGTGATGGTGAACCTTTTAGAGACCTTAGAGACTGAGTGCCCAAACTGCAACCCTCATGCCACATGTGAGCCCCCCACCTTACCCCAGACAGGGGAGGGAGGAAGCATTTCCACTGGACTGCTGGGCAGAGGGATGGGTCATGTGAGAAATGTCCTCAGACACATGAAGAGAGGAGGAGGGGGAGCAGCCCCCATTCAGCATGCTCTGGCATACATGCCATAGGTTTGTCAACATGGGCTTTCAATAAAGAAAAACACTATAAAGAAAAACTTATCCACACAGTGGCTATGTGTGAAAAAAATATATATCTTGCTCTTCACCTCGAGTCTAAAATTTCTCTGACAAGCGATGAGAACTTGATTCATCACCAATCTTTTCAAGTCAGAGCTCCAATTTTAAGTGTTTCAAAGTTGCTTTTGTTTATAATGTAATCATTTTAGAAATTATTTTTGGGAGGACTTCCGGTTAAGATGGCGGCAGTGTAAGGAGCAGCTGCTCGATCTCTCCTGACCAAAGCATACAGGACTCCTCAAGGGGAAATAAAAACGAGTCCAGAGGAACGAAGGAACCCCACAACAGGGCGCAGCATTGAAGGTACGCAGAATCGGGGCATTTCCACGCTATAGGGGGGTGAAACAGCTCTTACTAAAACTCTAGAGTAAGAAGCCCCTCTCCTCCACTCCCCACACTACACACCTCGCACAACTCCAACCCACAAGTGTGAAAACAGGACTGGGGCAACCAGATAATCACTGGCAGCCCCAGGGCTTGTATTTGTGTGCTGCAAGAGGAGGGACCCCAGGTGGCTGGGGGTGCCCATGGACTTTCCCTGGTGCGCATGGACTTTCCCCCAGTCCACGTGGGTGAAGGCACTGCCTCAGGCTGCGACAAAGGCCTCTAAAACACTGCCTTTCCCAAGCACTGAAGGCATCGCCTCAGGTGTTAATAAAGATCTCCAGCCCACGGACTTTCCCTACCTTCTGCTGGGGTGAAGGCAGGCCCTAAGAGCATCTGCGCAGGCAAAGGCAGTGCCCTAGGTTTGAATAACGATCTCCAGCCCAGGCTTGGACCTCCAGTGAGGACCCAGTGCGGATGGAGCGAGGCAGTGGAAGCAGCCCCAAAGACTGCTGAAGGAACCTCGGGCAGAGGGGTAGACCGGGGTCTACCAGGAGGCCTGACCCCGAGGACAAGGAGACCGGAGCCCCCGGGAGCTTGCAAGGCGCAGGCAGACCCTGAGTGCAAAGACAAAGCTGAAAAGGGGCGGGGCTAACAATGGCCAGCAATAAGGAAGTCCAGAAGAAAAAGACTATCAAGAGAAACTCTGGAACACTCGACAACTTCTACACAGAGAAAATCCAGACAACAGAGGAGGGAAAACAAAAATCCAAACCTCCCCCAAAAAATGAAAGCTGGTCACAAGCTATTGAAGAGTTTAAAAATGAAATGCTGAGGAAGATGGAAGAAATCTGGCAAGAAAATAACAGTTTAAAAGGCAGAATTTCGCAATTTGAAAGTGAGACAAGACAACTGAAGACCAAAAATGACCAGATTGAAAAGGAAAACCAAAACATTAGAGCCGAAAACCAGTCCTTAAAGGCTAGAATCGAACATTTAGAAACCAATGATCTCTCAAGACAACAAGAACAAATAAAACAAAGTCAAAAGACTGATAAAATAGAAGGAAACATGAAATATCTCAAGGAGAGAGTGACAGACCAAGAAAACCGGTCTAGAAGAGATAACTTGAGAATCATTGGTATTCCAGAAAAGGCAGAAATTAATAGAAACTTGGACTCCATACTCAAAGAAATTATTCAGCAAAATTGCCCTGAAGTTCTACAACAAGAGGGCAATATAGACATTGAAAGGATCCATAGAACACCCTCTACACTGGACCCAGAAAAGTCAACACCCAGAAATATAATAGCGAAATTGAAGAGCTTTCGAGTCAAAGAAAAAATCTTACAAGAAGCCAGAAAGAGACAATTCAAATATCAAGGAGCACCAATAAGGATCACACAGGATCTGGCAGCCTCAACACTAAAAGACCGCAAGGCTTGGAATACAATATTCAGAAAGGCAAGAGAGCTGGGCCTTCAGCCATGAATCAACTACCCAGCGAAACTAACCATATACTTTCAGGGGAAAGTATGGGCATTCAACAAAATTGAAGAATTCCAAGTTTTTGCACAAAAGAGACCGGGACTAAATGGAAAGTTTGACACTCGACCACAGATATCAAGAGAAAGATGAAAAGGTAAATAAGAAACAGAGGGAAAAGAAAGAAAACTCATAGTCTTTTAAGCTTGACTCTTTAAGGGCATAAATAAGATCTAATTATCTGTATTACTAGGTGGAGAAATGCTATGTATAATTCTGTGTAGTGAACTCTATACACTATTATAATATTCACTATTATAGCAACCAGAAGAATAATTCATAGGGAGAGGACAGGATACTAAATGGTCTAAGAAGACATGGGGGGTGGGAAAGAGGGGAGGAATAGTAGGGGACACCAAGAAAAATCCGAGTAAATAAGAAAAATAATATATTCTATTACACACAAAGAGGGCATGGGAAGGGGAGGGGATGAATAATATCATAAGAAGGAGAGGAAGAGAGCATAATCAAACCTTACTCTCAGAGTAATCAACCCGGAGAAGGAAGAGTAGCTTTATTATCCATCCGGATAAAAAATTCTATCTAAACCTACTGAGAAAGTCAGAAGGGATAAACCAAAGGGAGCAGGGGAGTGGGGAGGCCAAAAAAGGGAGGGGAGAAGAAGGGGGAGGGGATAAGGGATACTGGCTCAAAGCAAACCACTGGTGTAAAAGAAAATAGTGTAATAAGAAAGAGTGGGTCTAGGGGAGGATACAAAAATGTCAGTGAATACACAACTAACAATTGTAACTCTGAATGTGAACGGGATGAACTCACTCATAAAACGGAAGC
>NC_058133.1:203861214-203917312 GCF_016433145.1 Gracilinanus agilis | reverse complement strand
GGAAGATTAGGTTTAGATCAACATCTCACACCCTACACCAAGATAAATTTCAGAATGGGTGAAGGACTTGAATATAAAGAGGGAAACTATAAATAAGTTAAGTGAACACAGAATAGTATACTTGTCAGATCTCTGGGAAAGGAAAGATTTTAAAACCAAGCAAGAGTTAGAGAAAATTACAAAATGTAAATTTAATGGTTTTGATTATATTAAGCTAAAAAGCTTTTGTACAAACAAAAACAACATAGTCAAAATCAGAAGGGAAACAACAAATTGGGAAAAAATCTTTATAATGAAAAACTCTGACAGGGGTCTAATCACTCAAATATACAAGGAATTAAAGCGATTGTATAAAAAATCAAGCCATTCCCCAATTGATAAATGGGCAAGAGACATGAATAGGCAATTTTCAGGTAAAGAAATCAAAAGTATCAATAAGCACATGAGAAAGTGTTCTAAATCTCTAATAATTAGAGAAATGCAAAACAAAACAACTCTGAGTTATCACCTCACACCCAGCAGATTGGCTAAAATGAAAGAAGGGGAGAATAATGAATGTTGGAGGGATGTGGCAAAATCGGGACATTGATGCATTGCTGGTGGAGTTGTGAACTGATCCAGCCATTCTGGCTGGCAATTTGGAACTATGCCCAAAGGGCTATAAAAGACTGCCTGCCCTTTGATCCAGCCATACCATTGCTGGGTTTGTACCCCAAACAGATCATAGATAAACAGACTTGTACGAAAATATTTATAGCTGCGCTTTTTGTAGTGGCAAAAAACTGGAAAATGAGGGGATGTCCTTCAATTGGGGAATGGCTGAACAAATTGTGGTATATGCAGGTGATGGAATACTATTGTGCTAAAAGGAATAATAAACTGGAGGAATTCCATGCAAATTGGAGAGACCTCCGGGAACTGATGCAGAGCGAAAGGAGCAGAGCCAAAAGAACATTGTACACAGAGACTGACATACTGTGGTAAAATCGAATGTAATGGGCTTCTGTACCAGCAGCACTGCAATGACACAAGATAGCTCTGAGGGATTTATGGTAAAGATGCTACCCACATTCAGAGGAAGGACTGCAGGAGAGGAAACATATAAGATAAACAATTGCTTGAATGCATGGACTGAGGTGGACATGAATGGGAAATAGACCCTGAACAAGGACACATGTTACAACCAGTGGAAATGTGCGTTGGCCATGGGTGGAGGGAGAGCGGGGGGGGGGGGGGGTGAAGGGGAAAGTAGGGGCATAAAGTATGTAAACAAATTAAAAACAAATATTAATAAATGTCTAATAAAAAAAGTTATAGCAAAAAAAAAAAAGAAAAGAAATTATTTTTGGTTTCCACTCAGTTCCCTCAGAATCAGTTCATAAAAATATTCCCATGTTTCTCTGAAGCTTTCCCATGTATAACTTCTTATGGTGGAGTTAATATTTTATTACATTTATATGTGATAATTTCCTTAGCCATTCTCCAATTGATATTTATACCCTGTAAGTTTCCATTTCTTTCCTATAACAGAAAGAGCTGCTATTAATTTTCTATTTTGTACTTTTAGGCTCTTTATTGTTCTTTCTTTATCTACTTACAGTTTATAAAGCAAACAGCTGTATAGACAAGATAAAAGGGAACAAAAAGTCTATTGATGACTTTAATATAGTACCAAATTGATTTCCAGAATAGTTGGACCAATTGCTTTAGAACAGTGAAGTAATATAACTGTCTTCCTATGACTTCTCCATTTTTTTTGAATAAGTATAATAAATTAGCTAATATTGCCATTTAAGTAATATTGACCTGGCCTGAACATGAGCAATCAATATCTCTTCATTTATTTAATACTACCTTTATTTTTATAAAGGGTGTTTTTATGATTCTATGCATATAATTTCTATCTTGGTAGCTTGATCCCCAAATTTACAACTTTGTATTTAATTTACATGGAATATCATCTTTAAATTTCTTCCTGCTTAGTTTTTTTGGTAACAGAAAAAGTTTGAAAATTTGTATGGCTTTATTTTATACTTTTCTATTTTGCTCAAAATTTTTCAATTAATTTTAGTTGAATTTCTAGAGTTGTCAAACTATTATATCGTATAAAAATTGATCATCTTGTTTCCCTTCTTTCTCTAATTCTTTCTTCAATTGATTTATTTTTATTGCAAAGGATGGAATTACATCACAAAATAGTGGTAACAATGGAAATTCTTGCTTTTCCTTGACCTTACTGGGAAAGGTAATTTATTTCTCATCCTAATTTAGCGCTGTTGCCAAATAGAATATAAAATTTTAAATAGAAGTGCTTCCCTAATTAAGTTTCTCTGTGTGGTAATTTGCTCATATATATTCCAACAGATTTGTTTGGGTGTTTACTGCCATGCTGCAGATGGCCAGGTGCACACCTTTGAGTCTGAGATTTGGATTTAAATGATGCATCATATGATCACTAGCTGTGTGATTTCAGGCAAATTGCTTATCCTCTCTGGGTCTCAGTTTCATTATTTGTAAAATGAAGAGATTGAATCTAATGACCATTAAGGTCCCTTCTAGCTCTAAATATGTTAGCAATCCATCCACGCCTCCATTGCTTGTGTGACTTTTGTCTTTGTCCTCCCAGAAATTTTTGATAGGACTAACCACTCAATCTGCTGGGAGGTTTCTTTATCCTATATCTTGATATTGTGAGGGTACTGCAATTATCAATATGGTGTAGCTTGGCCAGGAGCATGGAGTTTATTATATATATTTCAAGACTCTTTTCACACAAAAGAACAACCCTGAAACTTTGCAGATGCGCAGAAGTTACAAATTATGTCACATCAAAACACAAAACGTTGGCTTCAGAATAGACCAAGGCCAAGGCTGAATTCTGACTAGGTTTTTATCAGAAACCCAAATTGGGGAGTATCCCTCTCAGGGTCAAATTGCCCCCGCTAAGATTTTGGCCTTGGCTATACCAGGCAGCAGCATTCCTTGCTGTGTTAACCCTTTAAATTCTGGTTTGATAGGAACTTAAAGCTTTTCAATAAGGCCACAATACTTTTCAACAAGAAATCACAAGGATCACAAAAGGGGTCAAAAGAGGAGTCTCAGATTTTTATATATTCTCTTATTGGCTTCCCACAGATTGGTAACACCCAACATGTACTTCTCTATCCTTCTCTGTGTGATATTAATTTTTAATTCTTTGAGGGTCATTGTATTCCTCCTATCACTAGAAACAACACTGACAGAATGTTGGTACTAAAAAATGGGTCTTGTTTCTGGGGAAACTTGGTATAATTAAAGGAGCTTTATATTTCCCAAAGACAGCCTTGCCTACTTCTCTTCAATTCTGGGAAGAATTGACCTATCTTTATTTTTTGTCTCAGATATACAAACTAAAAATGTAGTTTGATGACATAAAGGGATATCATGATCTATGCAATGGACATTCCTCATCTACTTGGTTTTCCCTGGGTGAGATGGTCTGGACAAACTCTTGAGTAATTACAGAGTTCTTCCAGGAGGTTCTGCAATATTCCAGGTTTTGCTACAACTAGCAATTTCCATAACATCTCTAAAGAAGATGATTTGGAAGACTTACCCATCCACCAAGAAACCTGTCACCAGATCTCCTTCATCACAGTGGTGAATACCTTTTGTGACCATACATATCCCTGTTTATGCCTCACCTGATGTTTGTGATCAGATTCATTGAGCAGAGTTATTTCTGTTGTCATACTTTTCAAGGAATTTAGATTAATTTTTACCTATAGATAAGACATAACTTGTTGGATTAGTTACTCTAAGGTGTTCTTCTGCTCTACTGAATCAAATACTTCTTAATAATCCACCAACAATAAGCAAAATGGAATTCAGTATTTTCTACAGCTTCAGTCAAGTTCAAAATAACAGATGTTGTCCACTGTTGAATATCTCTTGCATATACACAGAGACTGATACACTGTGGTAAAATCAAATGTAATAGACTTCTGTACTAGCAGCAATGCAATGACCCAGGACAATTCTGAGGGATTTATGGAAAAGAATGCTACCCACATTCAGAGGAAGAACTACAGGAATGGAAACAGAAGAAAAACAACTGCTTGAACACATGGGTTGAGGTGGACATGATTTGGATGTAGACTCTTAATGACCACCCTAGAAGAATTATCAATAATATGGAAATAGGTCTTGATTGATGACACAGGAAGTGGAAATGCGCGTTGGCTACTGGGGGGCCAGTGAGGGGGTGGGAGAAGAGAGAGCAAGAACATGAATCATGTAACCATGGAAAAAATTTTCTAAAAAAAATAAAATATTAAAAATAAAAAGAAATGGAAAAAATGAATATCTCTTGCAAACACCTGCTTGTTTCCTAATTATACCCTCATCAAGGATGCTCTTGAATTATGTATAATTGATTCCTAAATATTTTGTATTGGTGGAAGAGTAGGCATCTGACTAGTGATTGTGGATGTTTTGCTCAGTTGCTTATTTATTAATATTATTAACTTTATTAATAAGGCCCACATTCTTTCACATCTTCCAATTCATTCAGATATCTTTCAAATACAAGACTTCCCCAAAGTCTTAGTATAGATTAAAGCTATTAAAGATTAAAATTGTACTAAGACTTTTCAGACTCCCTCTATATTGTATCAGTATTCTCACAACTGTGTCTCCTTCTGAACAAATCTATACAGACTTGGCCCAAGTAGGCACCTTTTCTCATCCTTTTTCTCTTTAATATAATTTCTATTCCTCCTATAAAAAGCTTTTCTGGATTGTAGTGTCTGGATACGTGTTCATTTTCTACTGCCCTTGATGGTAAATTATAGTTTGTTATAGAAATCATTACAGACATTTTCCATTTTCCTTTATTTATTGCTCTATATTTGTTGTTAAATGCATTGGAGATGACTAGTGGGAATGTTCACAAAAAAATTTTTAAGTGTTTTGCTTACCAAAACATCTATATGTTGTATGAGACATATTTCTTATAACTATGTCCAACATCCCTCTACATGATATTTTACAAACAAGTCAATTAACTAAAACTAGTTTGGCCATATTTCTTCACTTCGCATGTAAGTCAAATATTTACTGACTACAGTGTTTCTTGGACTCTTTTGTTTTCCTTTTTTTGGTAACAGATTTGGAGTGGTTAAAATTCAGTCTTTTAATTACCATCCAAGTCATTTTTGATACCTATTTTCTATTTTTATTGTTACTTGTTTAAATAATGCAAGATTAAATTGTTTCAGCTGTATGCCATATTTTTCTAACTACCATGCTCTTGATTTTTCTATTATTTTATATATTCTTGACATTTCAAGAATCATATCCTGGTATAACAAGAAGATAACACACTGTCCCTCTATTCCAATATTTTCCACAACTGATTGTGATTAGTTTTGCATCATAATAAATCTTTTCTAACCTGTAAGATATAGTCTATTTCATTTTTCTTTTTGTAATGCTTTTTTGGTGTTCACCAAACCCAGCATCTACTAATTCTTTTCTTAAAGAAGTTGTTTTGATATAAAGGCATGAGATTTTTGTATAGTCTTGTATCTCTCTTTCCTTTATCTGAATACTTATCCTTAGTTCTAAAATAAGGGATGAATAAATGGTCCATGAAGGCATGTTTCTTGTTGCTTTGGAGATAAAATCATCTCTACAATTTCATCTTTGTTTGTTTCAATCAAGCCATTTTACTGTATGACTATAGCACATCCTTTGGCATCCCTTTTCCCCTATTCTTCAGGCTTATAAGTGGTTAAAGTGGTATATCTTCCACCCCTTGCTCTGATGTTAAAGAACTCTAGCCTGGAGTGGTCAGAAGCATCTTTCTTTAGACAGTATCAGACATTTTCACATAAGCTAAGCTCAAGTTCCTCTGACAAGCACAGTATAATCTGGAACACTCACCACCAATTGGAAGGTTTTTCAGGAGATCTTCCTGTTCATCTTTTGTCAAGTTGACCCCCATATCCTTCAGAAAGCCTTCTAGGTTTTGAACATTAACATTATCTGTTTATAAAAGATGAGAATGGTGAATGGTGTGAATGTGAAGAATATGTAATGATTCCAGAGTATGAAAGTGACTACCTATTCCTGTGTCTCATCAACTTCAAATTCAGTAAGAAGAGGAGAGTTAGCCTTTGTCATGAGCCTAACCATGTAGAGAAAATGACTTGTAAATTCAGAAATAGAAATTATTTCCTTCTGGTTCAGGAGACTATACTATACTGAAATGGCCTATACTGAGAAACATGAAATGAGAATTAGACAATTGCCTGGTATATTAAGTGGCAAAATCAGCGACTATTTATTCATCTTATTCCAATGATTTGGACCTCACTAGAATACAACCCTAATTTCACCTCTGGTTTGGATACCTAGAATTTTGTGTGTCTAAACACAGTAGGAAAAGTGAAACAGGAACATAGTGATTACATTCCAGGAAATTCAGCACTTGCTACAAGAAGCCTGGGGAGCATTTGGCAAACTTCAAAGTAAATGTAAAACAGTGATAAATCATTTAACACATTCATCCACAATAAGTAATATCACATTTGTTATCCTGGACAAATGATGTTCTCCCCACTATATCCAGTCAGTTGCCAAATCTTTCCATTTCTCCATTCTTCTTTCCCTCTCTCCTTCCACAACAAATCTCTCATTTGTCACCTTTTCTCTCCACTCACATAGCCACATCCTTAGCTTAACTCATCTTCCATTTCTCCCTTAAAGAGATGTTATAACTGCCCCAATCTGTCTCTCTGTCTCAAGAGTCTCTTTCCCATCCAATACATCTTTTCCATAGCTGCCAAAATGATTCTCTTTCAGCATAGATCTGATTATGTTACTCAATAAAGACCTTTATTTCCCTTTTTCTTCTGTATGAAATACATAAACTTCTTTCTCATCACTTTCCCTGACTACTTTCTGTTCCTCACAAATGGCCTTCCGTTTCCTGTCTCTAGATTATCTTAATGATGGGCCCCATGCTCTCCTTACATCCACTTTAGAGCCCCTCTTTATTTTTGAGATGAACCATAATCTCTTCCTTCTATGAAGAAGCTTTCCTAATTCTTCCAACGCTAGGGCCTTCCTTCATAAAGTATGTTGCATTCATTCTGCATATATTTATATGAATATGTTGTCTTTTCCAAGAGAAAGCAAACTCCTCAAGGACATGGACTATTTTATTGTTTTTGTGCTTGTTTCTCAAGAGGCTAGGACAGATCTAAGAGGCACTTACTAAATGTTTACAAGTTGATTATCTCTGTGTATGCAGATCAAGAAATTGCAGATCAAGCAATATATATTCTTAGAAAGTTGCCTAAGAGGGAAATAACTTGCCCCACAGTCACAGCCAGTAAGTTTCAGAAGCAGAACTGAATCTAGGTCCTATTGACTCTAAGGCCATATCTCTGTCTACTATGCCATGCTTCTTTCTCATGGATTTATCTGAAAAATATTGAGATGTAAGTTTTTACTTGCCTCTGCATCATTACTTCTCAACTCACCTTTAATAGCTTTCACATAATCCAAACTTTTATTCAGGTTAACCTTCCCATCAGCTGAAAGATAAGGCAAAGGTTAGATGGAGGCTAATGGAATATAGAGCCTCACAAAAAATAGCATTTCATTTCATTCTGAAATTATGGAATAAGCCAATGTAATTTAACAGTTTTTTTCTAAACTTGGTAATTGACTTATAATTTTATCTAATGTTTTATAAAAATTAATTTATAATAGTCACTTGAGGAATGAAGAATGCTCTCAATCTTTAAACTGATGATAATAGTAGTGACAGCATTTACATAGGGCTTTAAGGCTAGGAAGCACTTTATAAATATTAACTCATTTTATCCTTACATCTGCCCTTGCAGGCAGGGTCTATTATCCCTATGTTATACAGATGAGGAAATTGAGGCTGAAAGAAGTTAAATGACTTTCCTCCTGTTATACAAGTACCTTTTTAAAGCTTTGAATTCAGATCTTCCTGATTCCTGATCCAATACTAATACACTGTACCATCTAGCTATTTCACAAAATAATTCAGAAAACTTGACTTCTCTTTGCTATTAAATATGAAAAGAACTTGTATTATAATCACACATTATATTTTGGCTATCAGATTCAGAACATTTAAAAGAATTAGATAGAAAGAACTGGCCCTTTCATATCTTTTGGCCTCAGTTTCCTTCTCTTTAAAACAAAGGGATTAGTCTATATAATCATATGATCCTTTCCACATGGACATTATATGACCCTGTGTGCTAGAAAAGTTTTTTTTAATAACGAATGGAAAAAGAGCTAGTTTTTTCTTTCAGTGTTCCAACCACAATCTTGTATGTCGTCAATATTTTACTTCTCTTTGCAAATTTGCTTTGCTTGGACTAACTGGTTAAAGGAAAGCCATTATCTATAAGGAATTACATATGTAACTTTACTATGAAAATATTAACATTTAAATTATCCAGGTGGAAAAATGGTATGGCCCCTTAAAGAGACCAATCTTATAGACTATTAGGCTAACTTTGTTTTTTTTTTTTTTTTTTTTTTTAAACCCTTAACTTCTGTCTTGGAGTCAACACTGTATATTGGTTTCAAGGCAGAAGAGTGGTAAGGGCTAGGCAATGGGGGTTAAGTGACTTGCCCAGGGTCACAGAGCCAGAAAGTGTCTGAGGCCAGATTTGAACCTAGGACCTCCCGTCTCTAGGCTTGGCTCTCAATCCACTGAGCCACCCAGCTGCCCTCTAGGCTAACTTTGTTAAATGCTCAGAAGTTGAACTGTGTAACTAAAGAACAATCTAAAGCTATTTAAGTCAAACATATAAATAGCATTTATAAATCACTTTAAGGTGTACAAAGTAATTTCCATAAATAATCTCATGTAAGACTCACAGCAACCTCTGAGTTCTGTCCTATAGGAATCATTACGGGGTGTGTGCCCCTCTTCACTATTATCCTCAACTATTCCCTTTGCACTCCTCACATCTAATCAGTTGCCAAGATTTGATGATTCTCTTTCTATACTCTATCTGTTTTTATCTCTCCACTCACACTTTAATTGTGCATTTCTAAGTGTCAATTAAATTTAGATGATATGGCAAAGACTGCTGAGTGAGAGTACATTTTATTTTATTTTTTTAAGTTCAGAGATATTTTATTTTCCCAATTACATGTAATTATGAATGTCAACATACATTTCCCAAAATTATAAGACCCAAACAGTCTTCCTTCCCCTCCACTCTCCCACTCAGAGATGGTAAGCAATTTGATCTGAACCATATACATATAATCATGCAAAACAAACCTCCATATTGGTCATAGTTGTAAGAGCACACTCATAATCAAACCAAAACCCCCAAATAAAACCATAAACACACTGATATAAAAGATAATATGCTTTGATCTGTATCTGACTCCAGCAGTTCTTTCTCTGGAGATGGATAACATTCCTTTTCGTAAGTCCTTCACTACTGTTCCAGATCATTGCATTGCTGAGAGTAGCCAAGTTTTTACAACTGATCATCGTACAATATTCCTGTTCCTGTATATGGTGTTCTTCTCCTGGTTCTGCTTATTTCAGTCTGCATCAAGTTCATGTAGACCTTTCCAGCTTTTTCTGAAATCATCTTGCTTATCTTTTCTTATAGCTCAACAGCATTCCATCACGAACACATACAACAATTTATTCAGCCATTCCTTCCATTTCTAATTCTTCACCATCACAAAAAGAGCTTCTATAAATATTTTTGTACAAGTAGGTCCTTTCCCTTTTGGGGTGCTAAAGACTCAGCAGTGGTATTAGAGAATCAAAAGGTAGGTTAAATTTTAGGGCCTTTAGGGCTAGTTCCAAATTGCCCTCCAGAATGGTTGGATCAGTAGTGAGGTCCATTTTAAAAGGCTATGCTAGGGGCAGCTGGGTGAGAGCCTGGCCTAGAGACGGGAGGTCCTAGGTTCAAATCCGGCCTCAGACATTTCCCAGCTGTGTGACCCTGGGCAAGTCACTGGACCCCCATTGCCCACCCTTATCATTCTTCCACCAAGGAGCCAATACACAGAAGTTAAGGGTTTAAAAAAAAAAAAAAAGGCTATGCTAGCAAATCATCAGTGCTCTACTGTATAAGACTAATACTAATAAAGCTAAGTGGATAAGGGAATCTCTTAGAAAGCTGTCCACTAGATGATGGATTTTTTTGGTCATAGAAACTTATGAAAACATATGCTTAGGTATACATGGGTTACAATCTGCTCACCAATGCAAACATGGACCTTTTGAAGTAATAGTGATAGCTAGTATTTACAAAGCACTTTAAGGCTTATAGTTCAATATCTAAACAATATATATTCATATAGATATACTTGATATTTCTCTCTACATATATGTATATATATATATATATTTTTTTTTTTCCTCATTTGAACTTCACAATAACCTTATATATTCACTGCTATTACATAGAGGCTACAGAAAGACAAGTGACTTGTCTGAGATCATATCAGTAAGTTTCTAATGCAGGATTTGAATTCAAATTTTCTTTACTCTAAGTCTAGTCTAAGAACATGTCATATGGCTGGTTAGGATTCCTTAAAGACAGTCACACTGTCTTTATTTTCTTAAAGATGACCACTAGGCAATTCAGTCAGGGACTCTGATGAAGTCTTCCATAACCTTTGTTCCCTTCAGGAACCTTCTAGGAAATCCTTGACTTGAAGGTTCAGTATGAGATAATATTTCATCATACATTATGATATAGGTATTTATATTTTTATGTGATTTATATCAATCTCCTTTCTGAAATTCTTAGAGTAAGAAACACTTCTCTTAAAGCACACAGGTGATGAGAAATGCTCACCATCAACTGGTAGGTTATTCAGTAACTCCATCATTTCTTTCTCTGTGAGGTTAATCCCCATGTTGTGAAGAACATTTTCCAGGTTGTTAACATCAACATTTCCTCCTTCAAAAAGAAGAAATATAAAGAATATAATCAGTAAATCATTCAAGCATTTATTAAATGGTTACTGTGAGTTAGGGCTTCCAAAATCCTCTTTAGTAAATCTTGGAGATACAATGCTAAATCAATTCAATAAATATTTATAAAGTCCTTCCTATGTGCCCTCAGGCACTGTGCTAAGAACTGGGAATAAAAAGAAAATCAAGAGCACCATCCCTGCTCTCAGGGAGTTCATAGTCTAATGTGGAAGAAAAATAAGAAAATTATGGAATTGTGTCAAAGAATGACAAAAAGACTCTTTACAAAGCATGTTATAACTGGAGTCATCATTCCCAGTGGTTTGAGGATGAGGTAAATAGCAACTTCATTTTAAAAATACTTTCCCAGTACTCTTAAAATGCACTTTCAAAGGCAAGGCAGCAATCTCTAAGGATATACATGAAGAATTATAGGGAGAGCGAGGAAGATGGCCTATTCCTATAATCCTGTCTAAGGGATCTTGGAGAAGCCTTCATAACACGATGTGAGGAATGAATTTGTCAAGTCTGATGGATTATGGCAAAGCAAGGGATATGAAGTTCTCGTTAGTCACAGAATCTGGTGAATTGCTTCCTCTAGACTGGCTGTATATAAAGAACTGGAGGTCATGAGACAGAAACACTAAATCATTAAATTGGAGGGATAATAGGAGTTACATTATAATCACTAAGAAGTAAAAACAATTTCTTTTGCCTCACCACTGGTATCCTTCAGAGTATTCATTATGTTTTTCATATTCACCATCCCATTTTCTGTAAAACAAAATGCAATTCAGATCACAGAGAATTATAAAAACAGAAACATGTTCATCTTTATATAAGGCTATCCTATAAAGGTTGTCTCATTCCTTCCTTATTCCACCCCACCCCCACCCCAATAATGATGAAGTGAAGAAACAGAGAAGGCTCTCAAGGGGATGAATTCATCATCCCTTTCATTAAAACAGATTCTTCTGACTCTGTGGTAACACAATCTATTGTAATGAATGGAGGATTTATTACAAAGGAAATCTTTGCTTCTAACAAGCCCTAATACATTTTAACTTTTAAAGTTAAAAATATTTATTTTTAACATGAATACTTTAAAAAAGGAAATAGTAGAGACCACTGGCTTAGAAACACACTTTGTTTTTTTGTATGTGAAACTGTGAATGTCTATTATATATGATTTGCTTTTAAAAATACTGTGTATAATAAATTTAACAAAGTAATTCTAACATTGTCTTATATGGCTTTTTCTGAACTCCAGTTCTCTTCTGTATTTTATGCATTTTGATCATTTCAAAGTATTGATGCTTTTTTCATTCTTTTCTTTATCATAATCACAACTTCTCCTTATAACAGCTTTCGCTCTATTCCCAATAAGTACCCTGGCTGATAAGAAACAAAAATACCGTCAAGAAAAATATATCCACATACTGGCCACATGTGAAAATATGTCTCTGTTTTTTATCCCAGTCTATAATTTCTCTGGCAAGAGATGAGAATTTGAATTGTTGCCAGTCTACTGAAGTCAAGAGCTCCAATTTTAAGTCTTTCAAAGTTGCTTTTGTTTATGATGTAATCATTTTATGAATTGTTTTCTGGGTTCTGTTCAATTCTCTCAAGATTAGTTTTCCCATGTTTCTCTAAAGTTTTCTAAATAACTTGTTATATCATCTGTAAAAACTGATTATTCTATTTGCCTTCTCTCTCTACTTCTTTCTTCAACTTATTTATTTATTTATTTATTTGTTTGTTTGTTTGTTTATTTATTTATTTATTGTAATGCTTAAAACTACTTCACATAATAGTGGTGACAATGGATATTCTTTCTTTACCCTGATCTTTACCCTGATGGGAAGTGCCATCTATATCTCATCCTAGCATAACCTCATTCATTGCCAACTAGGATACATCCTTTTAAATAGAAATGCTTCCCTAGTGAACTTCCCTGTATAAAAGGCTCAAACATATTCCAATAAAACTGCTTATTTCCTATTAATAGCCTCATCAAGGATGCTTTTGAACTGTGTATAGATGACTCATATAAAAAATTTGTATTGGTGGGAGGGTAAGCATATGGATCAGAGATCGTTGAGGTTTTCTCAGTCTCCTCAGTTTCAGTTTATTAATAATGCCAAAGTTTTTTTTTCTACATCCTTCCTCTCTTTTGGACACCTTTTACATACAAGATATCCCCAAAGTTGTAGTATAATTCAAAGCTTTTAAATCTTAACATTGCACTATAACTTTTGGGACACCTTGTATATGTATCAGAACCCTCACAATTATGTCTCTTTCAGACCAAGTCCCTATATATACTTAGTTCAACTGTATAAAATTTCTCATCTTTGCTTTCTTTAATGTCATTTCTATCTCTCTTATCTGCTTATCTTGAATTTTGACATGAAGGTACAAGCATGGAGTTTATATTCCCTTGATGGTTTGTTATCGTTTGTTATAGGAATCATTGCAGATCTTTTCTATTTCCTTTTATTATTGTTTTATATTTATCATCATGCTTAGGTTTCTGTACAATGAAATATTTCTTACAATGTTTTCTTTAAATTAGTTTAACTTCCCAGAACATTTGTTTTATGAGACAATATTGCTTATGATAATGTCCATCATCCTTCTCCAAAAAATTTTTACAAACAAATTTACATTTTAAACTAGTGTTATATTTCTTCACTTGGCTTGAGTCAAACTTTTACTTAAGGTACTTACTGGGCCTCTTGGTTGTCCTATTGTGGCAACAGATTTAGAGAGCTTAAACTTCTGTCTTTAATTGCCACCCATGCCATTTTTGATCCCTATTTTCCATTTTCATTGTGACTTACTTAATTTTCATTGTGACTTACTTATTTAAATAATTCAAGATTGAATTGTTATAACTGTATGCCAAATCTCTTTCTCACTATTATCCTCTGGCTTTTTATATTATTATTTTATATATTTTTGATATTTTAAGAATCATATTCAGAATTTTACATATTTTTAAGACAATGGTTTTATTGTTCACAGCTGCTCAGTGATTACTCTTTTACATCAATAAGTCTTTTATTACATGTCATGTGTTATAGATTATCATACATGTTACAGATTATTATATGTTTTAGATATTATATGTGTTATAGATATATATTTTATTATTTTTTGCAATGTTTTTTGGTACTTGCCAACCCTAGCACCTACCAATTCTTTTCTTGAAAAAACTATTCCTGAAAAAAAGGCATGAAGCTTCTTCATAGTCTACATATCTTTGGTATCTTCCTTTTCCTTCTGAATACTTATCCTTAGTTCTACAATGTGAGAGGACCAAGTATTTCATGGAATCATGTTTCTTGTTGCTTTTGGAGGTATAAGACTAACTCTACCAACTTCTTTATTTACCTCTTTAAGCCATTTAACATATGACTATAGATTTCATTTAATTGCAACCTCCTTTCTTTTGGTTTCATCAAGGTTGAGATGACTGGGGTTTTTTTCAATGCCATATCCACTTTTTGGTCATTGTGCAAAGTTCTAACATTTAATTTGACTGTTGCTTTTCTGAAATTTTCAGATTGTCTGACAGCCATGTGGTTCATAATATCCTCTGAATTCTCTTCAGTCATTCTGCTATTATTTCTGCAGACATAAGTGGAATAAGCATGCATAGGACTGAGTGTTACTTTATATTTATTTGTTATATAAGTTTCTAGGCCTTTAAAAAAAACTCCCCCAAATGGCCAGCTTACGACTTATCTATACTTAGCGAGGTTGATCCTCAGAAAGAAGACCAAGTCTGTTTCCAGGAGGCTCACTTTTCCTTTTCCTAAAAGTCTAGACATTAGGTCATGTTGATGATCACAGGCATTGATTGTCTTCATAAATGTGGGGAAACATAGGAAGAGGAAAACATGGAAACCCAATGCTTCTATTGCCTGACTTTTGGCTGAGACTAGCAGAGCACTGATAACAGGGACTGTTTTTGCATTTAAAAAATCATCACTCAGTATATTGTCTATCACATGCTGAAGAAATGATTGTTGACTTAACTGTATTTGATTATGGTAAAACAAATTGTCTGTGGTACCACTGAACCATCGTGGCTATAAAAAGTGCTAGAAAAAAAGTGTCATCAAAGAAGATACTGCATCCTTGTCTTTAGGACGTGAGGAGTTGTCACAGTTCCTGGAAAAGGAAATATATCTAATAACTACAAAAAAATCCAGCTTTTCTGGAAGTAGAAAGTGAAAGAAGGTAATATTATATAGTAGAAAGAGCATGGCAACCTGTGGAGTCAGAGAAAGGACTATGGTTCATATTCTGTTTCCAATTGTCATCACTGACATTACCTTGGAAGGTCACCTAACCTTTCCCTGGGGCTCAATTTAGTTTTCTGTAAATGAGGGAAATTGGCTTCTAAAATCTCTTCCAGCTCCCAATCTAGGATCCTATATGAAAGAGGAACATAATCATTATGATGTTGCAGCCACTTTGCTGAAGTCCTTTCTTTTGTTTTCTTTTTTTCCTTTTTTCCTTTTCTTCTCTCTCTTTTTTTTTGGTGGGGGGGATACCTGGGTGGCATGATGGGTAAAGCAATCAGTACATCTGGATTCAGGAAGACTGAAGTTCAAATCCTGCCTTAAACACTTATAAGCTTTGTGTTGCTGGACAAGCCAATTAGCTTCTGTCTGCTTCAGCTTCTTCATCTGTTAAACAGTGATCATAATAGTACCTACCTCCAAAGGTTATGGTGAGAATCAACTGAGATAACATGTACAACATTTTTCAAACTTGAGATGCCAACTAGCCATTATTTTCTTCTCTCTCTTCTTTGATTTTCCCCCTCTCCTTCTACTATAATTTTCCCATTCCTTTTAGTTTACTTTTCTACTTGTTTATATCACAGGTCTTATTCTTCATTTTTTTCAGGTTTTCTTACCTAAAAGGGGTAGTTCTAAAAGTCCTCCCATATAAGACAACAAAGTCTTTGGTCTTTCCACTCCCCAAAAAAGGACACAGTGGTGCATGAAATGCTCACCATCAACAGGCAAGTTTTTCTGTAGCTCCTGAAGCTCTTTCTTACTGAACTCTAGGCCCATGCTCCTCAGGATGTTTTCCACATCACTGACATCATGCTTCTCTGTTTAGAAAAGAAGAGATTAGTGAAATATGGGTCTTTTAAGATCTAATAGCTTTGAACTATGAAAACTTTCATTTCTATGTTGTAAAATGGATAGAGTTCTAGACCTTGGAGCCAAAGAAGACTCGAATTCAAATTCCATTTCTGAAATTTACTAACTCTAACACAATGGACAAGGCTCTTGAACTTCTCTGGGATTCCTGCTCTATAAAATGGGGATGATAAAAACTCAAGTGCTTGTAAAGATTTAAATAAGATATCATATGTAAAGAACTTTGAAAAGCATAAAGCACCCCATGTTGATTATCACTGGAGAATTATCTCAAAGCTCAGTATGGAGAGCAAAGACTTCCTGAGATTTGTCTAACGGATCAGTGAAGGAATAATAAGTATAATTTCCCCCTTAATTGTAGTACAAGAGAGCCTGTTATAATTGTGGGGATGTTAGCACAGCATGATCTGTTAGATTTTTCTTTAAGTCACTGTGACCCATAGGAAGAATTTTTGGAGGTGTTTTTGTTGAATTATAAGATTGGCTATCTATAATTTTCTTATTAACTGGACTATTTTTTAACTTATCTTTACTCTGCACCTCTAGATTTTGACCATTTAAACACTATCAAAGTGAAACATTATTGACAAAAACTTCAGAAACTTGTTACACACCAAGGCATAGCTAGTTGGATAAACCATATCACATTTCATTAAAAAAAAGTAGACTGTGGGGCAGCTGGGTAGCTTAGTGGATTGAGAGTCGGGAGGTCCTAGGTTCAAATCCAGCCTCAGACACTTCCCAGCTGTGTGACCCTGGGCAAGTCATTTGACCCCCATTGCCCACCCTTACCACTCCTCCACCTAGGAGCCAATACACAGAAGTTTAGGGTTTAAAAATGTAAAAAAAAAAAAAAAGTAGACTGAATTCACAAGCCAATTGCAATATGATGGGAAGACTCTTTTCTTTTCAAAAAATAAATAATAGCTAGCACTTATATAAGATTTACAATGTGCTTTGTATATGTTAATATCATTCAATCTTCATATTCTGTGAGGTAGGTGTGTTCTTTTAATCACCATTTTATAGATTGGAAGCTAAGGTGAAGAAAGGGTAAGTAACAAACCTGGGGTCACAAAGCTAGTAAATATTTTAGTTAGGATTTAAAACAGGCCTTCTCGACTCCAACTCTAGAAGTCTATTCATTGAATTACCTAGCTGCTTTAAATTAATTTAATTTGAAAACTGGTGAATAGCTAAACTAATTGTGATATATGAATGTATCAGAACATTATTGTACCTGAAGAAATAATGGAGGGGCAACCGGGTGATTCACAGGATAGAGGGGCCAGGGCTGGAGATATGAGGTCCTTTGGATCAAATTTGGCCTTAGACATTTCCAAATTGTGTGACCATGGGCATGCCACTTAACCTCAGTTGCCTAGGCCTTACTGCTCTTCTGCCTTTGAACTAATACTTAGTATTGAGTCTAAGTCAGAAGATAAAGTTAGGGGGAAAAAAAGAAAAAATGGATCTGCAGATTTTAGGGAAATTTGGGAAGACTTGTGCAGTCACTACAATAATTAAAATTAAAATCATTCAAACTGATGAACAATTTTAATTATGGAGAACTGATAAGGAGATAGACCTTTCTTCTTTCAGTGGAGAGGTATTTACTATAGGTGGAATGTGGCATACACTGTCAGACATGGTTAATGTGTTTTTGGCTTTACAGAACTTTTTGTTGTTGTTGTTATAAGGAGTTGAGAGGTTAAGGAGAAATGATTGTGGTATAAAAATAAAAGCCAATAATAGCATTTTAAAAAATTAACTTAAACCAGTGGAAATGTGCATTGGCCATGGGTGGGGGAAGAGCGGGGGGTGGAGGCATGAATCATGTAACCATGTTAAAAATGAATATTAATAAATGTTTAAAAAAATTTTAAAAAAGAAATATAAAAAATTAAAAAAAGAATTGATACTAAGATGGTAGGTAAGGCTATTTTTTATCTTAATTTAAATTTTAAAAATTCTAATAACTATTTCCATAAAATTGCTTTCATTCGTTATCCTGAGTATTTTATTTTATAAATTAAAAAAATGTTGTTCTGAGGAAAAAAATTAACTTAATCTGAAGTATCAGGGCTCTTCATTTTACCTATCTTCTCATCATACAAACCTCACCTTGAAGAGCTTTCACTTCATTTAACAGTGTACTCAGATCAATCTTCCCTTCACCTATAAGATACAATTGGAACATTTAAGAACTGATAGAAGAAAAATTTGGCAGAAAATCCCGAGATGAACCAAACACAACAAAATAATTCAGTAATTTCCAACACGGACCTTAGACCTTCATCCTAAATTCTCTGTAGATGGGCAAGTAGACAATTTTTATTGCAATTAGTATATTCATTCCCTTAATATAGCTTCTCATGCTTCTTACCTATAAAATGTTAGCCTCCTCAGGGAAAGAGAATCATGTCATAGAAACAAAACCAGCATTCACATAATCATGTCTTCTACAATATCAGAGTCAAAGGATTTATGGAGAGGAAAGTGGCCCAGGAACATTGCTCACTGGCACAGCAGAGAAAGAAAATGCCTCCATGTCTTCAAAGTTCTAGAAACAAATTCACTTTTTTGCCTCATAATTCCCTCATTTTAAAACAAATCTCATGTTTTGCTGCAACCCCAGCTAATATACAATGGTATATTATTAGTGAATGTTTTAAGAAGTGATTTACAAAGTCATATGCCCAATTTATGCTTTCATGGCCAAAAGGGAGGTCAAATAAACATGTTTCTGGTCATTAATATTGTTAAATGTAGGAAAAGTGGCATCTCTGGTTGTGTATTTTGATTAGTCCTTGACAAAATGAGCTACAAAATTGTTGGTAGGTTTTTGAGGTGGGGGTAGCGGTAGGCAGTTGTTTTGTTTTCTATCAAGGTTAGGTGCAAATCTTGGTAGCATATACAAGATTTTGGACAGATTGGAAAGAAGCCATGCTAATAAGTGGTTTAGGAAAAAAGTCACCCAAGGGTACCTCCATCTTCTTCATTAGACAATCAAATACTACTGAAAAAAATTTGACATCTAATTTAGAGAAAATGAAACAAACATGTGGAAACATGGAATTACTCATGGTAAGCTACTTCTGGCAAAGGTGCATTGAATGGCATTTTAATAGGATGATGGGGGCAGGCTTAGTTTTTTGACTTCTTATCCCTAGGTTTAGACTATACTGCATCCTATTTCCCCAGCTCTACATTCTATGGCCAACATGTGATTTTTGCACAGGCTCACTCTTTGTCTGGAAATCACTTCCATGCTTTGCACAGTCTTGGTAGCTTAATATATGTATGTTGAATGAAAAGAATCAAAAAAGAGGTAGATGCTCCCCTTAAGGCTCATCTCAGGTACTGAATGAACTGTTATAGGTGATTGCTAGAACTCTTGCTACTAATGTTTAAAAGATCATGGAAAGTGGGAGAAGTTTCATGAGATTGGAGAAGAGTAAATGTCCTGATTTTCAAAGAAATGAAGAGAACAGAATGCCAACTATAGGCAAATGTTATGGACTTTAATTCCTGGGAAGACTTTAGACCAGATCATTAAAAAAAAGATTGTTGATAAACATCCAGAAAGGGAAACATTTATAAATTATAACATAGAGATTATATAGATTACAAAAATAAAGTTTCATCAAGAGCAGCTCCTATGAGACTAATCTTATTTCTTTTTTCCAGGGTTATTAAATGGGAATATTAAGGAAATGTAACTATATTACAGATCACTCAAAAAGAAAAATAGAAAAGGAATTTAGGAAAAAAATCACAAGCCTGGCACAAAGATATAAAGTAACAGTGATGAAGATTTAATTATTCAGATATATTCTGGAGGCCTTTCAATGCTTGTAATGCCGCCTCTGGTCATCCCTCCAGCTTTCATTTACAGGTTTGTTTTCCCAGGGCATAACTACTTCAGCATCAAGGAACTCTGTGGGTGTATACTCCTAAAAACATAGTTCAAGTTTCCATTTTAAATGATGGAATAAAAGGTCATGAAGTAACCTTGCATACCTTTATGTCTCTGTATGACACCTACATACACACACATGCACACACACAACAACCTCCAAGAATGATGGATAAAAGGGCACTAGTTTAAATAATGATCAAGAAATTAAAAAAGAATTATCAGTAAGCTCCATCAAATACCAGGACTCTGAAAAGATAATCCATACTAGTTGTTGAAAACTGTCTCCCATGAAGGAAATAAACATGAACTCAAGTGAATAGGTCAAAAGTCTAAAGTATTACCCCCAACTCCTGGACATCCATCAAGGGAATACAACAATACCCTAAAAAGGGATGATCCAGGGAACAAGGAAGATTAGAGCTCTGGCTACTGAATGAAGCCCAAGAATGCTATAAGTGCTAACATGCCAGGTGAGGTGGAAACCAGTAGCAAGACCAGGAAGTCCACATTAGGCCCCAAAAAAGCTTCTCCATTCCATTCAAGAATGCAAGACAGGGCAGAATCTGGCCATGTTACCAAGTCCTAAATCAGAACTGAGGTTTGAGACATGAGTAAATATAAGGCACCAAACATTTTGAAGGAATATTATGGGTCAAGAGATGCTGAAAGGTAAACCTAGAAGAAGAGAAACTTTTCTCAGAGGAAAAATATAAGATTGCATAGTCAAAAATCTATTAGTCAATAAGCATTTATTAAGGACCTCCTATGTTGCCAGATGCCATGCCCACTGCTGGTAATAAAAAAGAAAGGCAATAACCAGTTCCTGTTCTTAAGGAGTTCACAGTCTAAAATGGAGGCGACATTTATATAGCTATGTACAAACTATATACATGATAAATGAGATAATCAACAGAGGGAAGGAAGTGGCATTAAGGGGGAATCGTATATGAGACTAGGAGAAAAATTTTAAAAGGGATTATAAGAGTGGGGCAGCTGGGTAGCTCAGTGGCCTAGAGACGGGAGGTCCTAGGTTCAAATCCAGCCTCAGATACTTCCCAGCTGTGTGACCCTGGGCAAGTCACTTGACCCCCATTGCCCACCTACCACTCTTCCACCAAGGAGCCAATATACAGAAGTTAAGGGTTTTAAAAAAAGGGATTATAAGTGAAATAAGGGTTTTGGAAGAAAGAATAGGAAGGAAAGATAAATAACCTACAATATAAGTTGGAAAACTTTACTCAAGAAATTGGAAGAGTAGACCAAATCAGAACACTAATACTCTTTTAAGTTAATAAAAATTATTTTAAATGATTAAAAAAGAAGAAAATTTAAGATATTGACTATTAAAAGCCATGGATTTGGAGAGTTTCAGAACAGATTTTGAAGATAAGGAAATACTAAGAGGGCACCCTAGCTGTTCTTGATGAATTCAAGTCACCTGGTTGTAATCTTGGATCTGGAGAAAACTGACAGATAACATTTCTGAGCTATTGTCAGTGATATCTGAAAGATGGTGAGAAAGGAGAGTTACCTAAAGACTAGAGAAAAACAAATGTCCCAGTTTTCAAAAGAGGGAAGAGAAAAGAGCCTTCAAAATTTAATAGGCTAATGGGATTTGAGTTCTGAAAAAATTCTAAAAGCAGGTCATGAGAGAGAGAGAGAGAGTTGATAAACATTTAGGAAGGGAAATAATGATTACAGAATGAGATAACAGCTTCTCCAAGAAGAGTTCATGCCAGAATTGTATAAACAGAGTGAAGTGAACCGAGCCAGGAGAACAATGTCTACAACTACAACACTGTATAGAAAACCATGTTTGTATGTTTTAAGTTGAAATCTAATTGTAACTCCAGAGGGCTGAGGACAAGCTGAATCTCATTTCCCTTTTTGACTGGAGTACTTCACTAATTGATTAGGAGAATGTTTAACTAAGATGTAGCAAAGCTTCTGATTAAGCATCTCTTGCTGTTCTTGTGAAGAAGACAGATATGGATTACATAATTAGGTGGGATTCAGAATTAGCAAAATGACCAGACTCAAAGAGGAGTAGTCACTAGTGATTCAGTGTTTATTCTGCATACAATTATCTAGCTGCTTCTCTAGGCAAAATGCTTTGCACAGAGTCTTAGTAGCTTAATATATGTTTGTTGAATGAAAAGAATCAAAAAGAGGTAGATGTTCCAGAGAATTTCCTTGGTGGAGTCTTCTAAGATTATAGGATTATAGATCCAGAAAAGAAGGCATCTAATTCAACCCCTTAAAAACCGAAGCTCAGAAAGGTGAGGCCCAAGGACACATTTGTAGGAAACAGCAGAGCTAGAGTCCCACTTATAGATTTCTAGTGGTCAATATGTCAACTTGTCTTTAGATACACATTATTATATGAATCACATTTCCCTTAAGCAATTCCTTCATTTTGTATTGTTTCTATATTCAATCAAATGAAATTCAACAAACATTTATTAAACACTATTTGCAAAGAATGGTGCTAGGTACTAAGGATTTGAGACCATACAAAGAAAAAGGCCCTACTTCCAAGGAATTTATATGGGAAGAAGGAAATAGAGTCATATATTAAGTAAACATAAAAGAATACAAAGTGATTGGGAGTTGGTAGGGGTGGGGACAAGGGAAAAGAAAGTACTAATAATTAGGAAGTTCAGGAAAGGTTTCTTTCAATTATATTACTAATCTGATTGCTAAATGCTGGAATTACAAAGATAAGGAGGTGGGACTTGAAGTGAGCTTTTGACAGAGCTAGGGATTTTAAGAGGCAAAAAGGGTTTGTTCTCTTTCATGCAGACTTTAGTCCTAGGGAATATAGACTCACTTCAACCCTTAGGGTTTTATATTTAGGCTTAAGGAGGCATAGTTTAAGGACATGACATCCAGATGTCAGATTCATTAGTATCCTTTGTTCCCAAGTCAGCCCTTGGCTCATTCAGTAAAGGGAGAGGATGATCTCATTTCTCTTTATATTTTTCCTAAATGCCACAGTTTGTTATTTGTCTCAAAATGGTTGGCTGGAAACATGGCCACTAAATATTTCAGTTAACCATTAGTGGGATTTTTGCTCTCCACAATCAATACCTCCATTTTCTCTTCCACTCATTCTTTCTTGTCACTCTCTTATCTCTTATAGTCCATTACCCTCACTCCTCCCTTTTCCTATCCATTTCCTAGCTGGTGTTCCTTATAGAATTCCCAGCATTATGTTACACATCTAAGATACCATATTGGAGGAGATTGCAGTGTTATAGCCAAAAAGCTTATAGAAATGTTATAGCCAAAAAGCTTATAGAAATGTTATAGCCAAAAACCTGAAACTCATAACTAACAGCCTGACAGCATCATACCCTGTTTAAGCAGGGGGGGTTGGATAACGTCATGCTCGGCTCAAGCAGGGCAGTTATCTCTGACTCATAGTCCCAGGGACACAACTCCTCTCTGGCTGACAGTCCCAGGGACACCACTCCTCCCCTAGACAGAACAGCCTTGAAGCTTCCTAGACAGAACAGCCTTGAAGATTAAGAATCATATCCTGTGGTTCCTGGAAGCATCCCTACTCCCTCTATCTTGCTATTAGCTAACCCTAAGACAAAGGCACCTATATCCTAGAAACATATATATTCCCTCCTTTGGATGCACCACTTGGGACTCACTCTCTTGCTGAGTTCCCCCAGCACGCACTGGCAATAAAGCTTTCTCCTGCTTGATTGTATTGTCTCGTGTGTTCCTCTGGTGGCCACCCATTTGAACCCTAACAGCAGATCTTAGGTTAATGAAAATGATCCAAGCTAAGACTTGTGAGTATTTTAGTACTGGAGCTCTTACTAAGCTTTTGGAACCATATAAATGTGACTTAAGAATTTCTCATACAGAATCCCCCAAGTTAAAGCTTCCCTGACAGGCATCAGAGTATTTAAAATGCTCACCACTAACTGGCAAATTTCTCTTCAGTGCTTTAAGATCAGATTCTGTGATCTTGATTCCCATATTCTTCAGAAAGTCATCCAGGTTGCTGGTATTGATCTTGCCTCCTTAGGGAAAAAAGATAGGAATGTGGGAATTACCTAATGATTCCAAAATATGAAATATGTTTTCTAAGAGTGTAATGGTTTTTGCTTCTAGCATGAGGAACAAAAGGACCTAATGAGGAATAAAGAACTGGAAGGGACATTAGAGTTAATTACAAAACAGTCTTGTAAGCTAACTGAGCCCCAGAGAGATGTAACATTATTAATGCTCTATCTCTCTTAAAATCATTTTGTAATTATCTTGGCTGTTATTTGCCTTCACCTACTTTTTCATATCTTCTATCCTCTCTCAGTAGAATGTAATCTTGAGGGTAGAGAATGTTTTGCTTTTTGTCTTTGTAGCTCTGGTGTGTGCCTCATATATAATAGGTACTTGACAAATGTCTGTTTAATTCATTGTCACAAAAGGTGATAAGTAAAGAACCAAAATTTGAATGTAGGCCCTTCTAACAAACACCAAATATTCTGACAGTAGTCCCTGTAGTATTACCAGTACTACTAAGTATGTGGATACTATGGATAGAGGAAAATAAAAGACAAGATTGGTGTGAGGATATAATTCCATTACATCATGTTGTCTGTCTCCTTGTCCAAATGAAAACAAGGAGTCTGTAACCTTGCCACTTGCTTGCTGTCTTTGTAACTTTGTTATTTAACCTCTCTGAGCCTCAGGTCCTTCATTTATAAAGTAAGGGAACTGAGTTGGAATGGAAAACCTCTAAAGTTCTGCCCAGCTCAAAATCTGTGATCTTATGATCTGTGAGTAGGAAGATACAGAAATATAACCTATGGACTTAAGTCTGGCCTCAGAGATAATTCTCAAGGATCAAAAAAGAGGAGAGGGGAAGTAACTGAACAGCTGTTCAGTGAAATATGGCAATAAATTCTTCTCTTCATAAGTTGCCTCCATTCTCAATCTTTCCTAATTGAATTTTTTTAAATGATGAATCCATCGCTTTAGTGTCTGCTCTGCACAATATTGATTTTAATATTTTCCTTCTGGCAAAATTTGGAAAAACATAAGGAAGTTAGATATGTATCATGACATAGTATGGTTTAACAGCCTTGGATCTGGATACTGCAGTGAAAGAAAGACTTTGATAAGCTAGACAGTATTCCTAGGATGGTTAAGGGACTTTGAGTATATGCTATATGAGGACAGGCTGAAGGAATTACTGAGACTTGAGGGGGTTCTAGGGTTGGTTGGTGGAGGATAATAGGTCTGAAGTATTTACGTATAAAAGGGATTAATTAGACTGGATCTATTTAGTTCAAAGAGATGAGTTGTTTCAAAGAGGGAAATTTAGGGACTGTTTTCAGGAAAAATTTCCTAATAATTAGAGGATATGATTATATTGAGAGGAAATAATTATATAAAAGTGGAAGGGGCAACTCTGGGAGATGGTGGGTTCTTCCTTATTTCAGGGTTTTAAGAATACAACAGATGACCACTTGCAAGGTAGTTAGTAAGGAGGCAGGGATTTTTTTTTTTCAGGTATGGGTTGGGGCTGGTTGGCTTCTGAGGTCTCTTACAATTCTAAAATTGTTTGACTGATTACTGATGTTCTTGAATCTTCTAGGAAGACACAATACACTGTGGAGTATCTGGGGGAAAATACAGATCTATCTTAAAGACATCATGGGATGATGACTCAAACAAATGCAGAATGTTCCAGGTTTGGTTTGTCTTCCCATCATGCTTTGCACTCACCTTTAGAAGTTTGTAGGTTATTCATCACTTTAGTAAGAGAGGCTTTCTTAGTGTCTGTAATAAGATGGATGAAGGTTAAGATTCATGAAAACTGCGAAATTCCAAATTTCTGAAGATATCTTAGAGTTACACTTTCTCTAAGACTTTAATCATGTTTTCTCTACTGACAAATAAGCCAGGGAAATAAGGAATCACCAGATTAGGTATGCTCAAACATGTCTCATGGTTCCAAAGTCCTGCACAGGGACCTTAATTACTATATCTATGTTCTCATTTCTATGGTGATAGCTCACATATGGTGTCTGCTTCTTCCATTCTCCTACTTTCCTGTTTGTCAGGTCTGTGCCTCACACGTGCTGCCTATGCTGCTGTTTCTTTCATGCTTACCTCTCAGTCCCCTGTGCAACTGCCAGGGTACCAGGCTACCTGCACAGTGACCAGCAGTCTGGTCATCCTCTCATGATGCTGTTTGAACTACCCCCTTTGCTTGCTCCTTAGGAATGGGAGGAGCTGGTTTATTAGCAACAATCTGATTCCAGCCCACTACCAGATTGTGGCAACTCCCCAAATTGAGAAGGGGAGATGTGGGGCTTCTGTTCACCACTAGGCAAAAATAGATAAAAATTAATGTTAATTGTTTGGAGTGGGAGGAAAGCACTAAGTAGTTAAGGAAATTGGAAAGATCTTATTATAGGAAGTGATGCTTGAAGAAAGTTGTGAAAGTAAAAAAATTCTAAGATGTAGAAGTAGGAAAGGAGTGTATTTCAGATATAGGGACAGAAAATTCAAACGTGCGGAGGCTAGAGATGAAGATGGAACAACAAAAAAATCAGTTTTGTTGGATCTATTCATTTAACTAGTTTAAAATTTGTTCCTGAAAGAGGGAAAATTCCAGAGCATTCTATTTATACTATATTGAAATAACCACCCACATTCAAAGCATCCAGAATAAACATTTTGAAAAGGGAAAATGGAAGGGAGTGACTGAAATATTTTTACAAAAGGAAATAAGGAACAACTGCCTATTCCTTTCCATCAAAACCCTGGACATAGGCCTTATGGTTGGGGTTGTATGACATCTCCTAAAGTAGAAAAATCTACCTGATAAGTAAGTTCAATACTCAACTATACAATAATACTCAACAATACAATATATATCTCACAAAGTTGTGATTTTTCAGGATTTTCCCCCATCAAATGTTAGTGCTTAGCACATTGGGAGGGGACTTTTCAAATTGTGTTCTCTGTTTCCCTCTAAACAATGAATGAACCCAAACCCTAGTGAATTCAAGTGAAATGGCCAGCTTTGAAGACTGCTGAAATATGGGAAAGGGTAGTAATAAAGGGCTCAGTTTTGATGATTGGAGGCATGGATTATTGTCTCTAATAATCTTGGGTCTTCTTTTGGCACCATAATAACAGCTAATAATAATGGATGCATAGCACATTTTGGTTTGCAAAGCATTTACGTAATCTAATTTGATCCTCACAAAACCTTGTTAGGTAAGTTCTATCATTATCTCCATTTAATAAATGAGGAAAATGAATTACTTGCCCAGGGACTTAGAGTTAATTAAGTATCTGAGGCAGGATTCAAATCCAGGTCTAGCTAACTCGATCCACTGTGCCACCTTGCTCTATGAGTTGACAGGGTTCTTTAACCTGTGTCTTAGTCAACATTTCTTCCTCAGTACCTGGCATAGCATTTTGCATTTAAATCAACACTTATTAGTTATATGATTGTGGATGGACAAGTCATTTAATCTTTCTGAGCTTGTTTCCTGACCGAACTTTTTGAGTCTTTTCCCTTATCTATAAAATAATGATAATTAGAATTGTAGTAGGAGAGGGAATATGTTGTAATGAATAAATGGCCAGCCTTGGAGATGGGAAGACATGAGTTTAAGTCCTATCAACTGTATGCCCATAGGGAAGTCACACCCTCATTGGTTAAATCGCTTTCTAAGATTATATTGGAGACAAGTTGTTGTATCTGCATTGGTGGAAGGAATTTCTACATTGGGAATAATCTTTGAAGTCCCAAGTCCAGACCCAACCAAGAAATTTCTGTAGTATCTACATCATTGGGTTGTTGTGAGGCTCAAATAAGATAATATATGTAACATGCTTTATAAAATTTAATGTGCTAGGTAAATGTTGGTTATCAGAATTACTGTTTATGAGTCAAAGTTCTAGGCCTGGGTCTATACATAGAAAATAAAAATGGAAATTTGACCTTCTATTTGCAAAAACAAAGAAAAAACCCCAAAACGTTTAGTTCCATCTTCTAATACCCAGGCAAAAGTGCACAAAGTAGAATCTTTTCTGGCTTCTCCACAGAAATTTCAAAGGTCAAGCTCAAAAAAAAAAAAAAATGTCAGCCTCCTTCACTTAGAGCAAATGCTCACGTGGCTATGATTAGACGGTTTTTGTAAAATGAAGACTCAGTCCTAAGAGTCTCCCAGGGAATAAGGAGGCACTACCAACATCCTGAGATTCTCCCCCTGCTTCCTGATGCCCCTTCTCTTTCATGACAATAAGTTACAAGGTCAGGCTTTCTATATCAATTTTCACTGGGTTTTTTTTCTGATTTCTCTTGCCTGGTATTTTTCAGATATCCTATTATCAAAGAGTATTCATCGTTTACTAACTTTTTGGATATGGTTCTAAATTGCTTTTTAGAAGAAATCATAGCTCCATTAATTGTGCATTAGTTCAACTATAACTAATAATGCTTATTCTGTTTTTTTTTGAGGGCAGGGTAATCTTTGTCAATCTGATAATTGTAGGGTAGAATGGAAGAACTGTAATAATTTGCATTCTTTATCCTTGTTAGTGAATTGGGACATTTTTTTCCTCAGATTTCTTCCTTTGAGAATTGTCTGTTCATATCCTTTGACCATTTATCCATCGGGGAATCTTATTCTTATATACTGTTACTTATTCTTAGATATTGCTTGAATATTTTTGACATCAGATCTTTGTCAGAGTAACTTGTTGCAAAGAATTTTTTCCCCAGTTGCTTATTTTCCCTCTAATTTTAACAGTATTAATTTTGTGCAAATCCTACTCTGTTTTGACTTCTTTGATCCTCTCCATTCCTTTTTGGGGCATGAAATCTTCCCTTACCCATATAGCTGAAAGATATTTCCTTTTTTGCTGTTTTTGTTGATAATGTGACATTACCTATCTGGGTCATATAGATATTTGGAGCTTAACATGGTATATGAAATTTTGTTTTAAACCTAATTTCTGCCAGTATATTTTGCAGGTTTGTATCAGTTTTTGTCCTTACTCTAGTACCTGGGAGATCTAGGGTTTATCAAACATCGTTACCATGTTTATTTTTTTTTATGTTGCGATATTTCTTATCTGTAACACTAATAAATTTTTCCATATTTTTAAACACCACCAGTTTTTGATAATTACTGCCTTATTTTACTCTGTTTTTCTAGGCTCCATTCATTCTTATATGTAGATATATTTTTTCATTATTTCCTTGAGATTCTTGATCTTTTGTTTCTGCAGATGAATGTTGTTTTTTTCTTTCTAGCTTTATAAAATAAGACTTTGATATAGTTTATGCAAAATAAAGTTAAATTTAAATTTAAGATTAAAGTATTTAAAATCTTTTTATATTGACATGGTCCAACAATGAACAGTTAATACCTCTCTCTAAGTCTGGCTTTATTTCTGTAAGAACATTTTACTGGGAGTAGCTAGGTGGCTCAGTGGAAAAAGAGCCAGGCCTGGAGATGGGAGGTTCTGAATTCAAATGTGAGCTCAGATACCTCCTAGCTATGTGACCCTGGGCAAGTAATTTAATAGCAATTGCCTACCCCCTCATAGCTCTTCTGCCTTGGAACTGATACTTAGAATCAACTCTAAATAGAAGGTAAGGGTTTAAAAAATAAGGAGTATTTTATCTTTGTATTTCTATGGCTCCTCTGTGTGCTTTTGTAGGTGGCATGCAAAATATTTAATAAATTCTGTTATTATGTTAAATGCAATTTTTCTTCCTATTTCTTCCTGCTGGGTTTTGTTGCTAACACAGGCTGATGATCTGTGTGGATATATTATTTTATCTTGCTCCTTTGCTTAAGTTATTGTTTCAATAAATGTTCATAGAATCACTAGAGTTTTCTATGTAGACCAGTGATTCCCAAAGTGGGTGCTACCGCCCCCTGGTGGGTGCTGCAGCGATCCAGGGAGAGAGTGATGGCCACAGGTACATTTATCTTTCCTATTAATTGCTATTAAAATTAAAAAAAATTAATTTCCAGGGGGCTAAATAATATTTTTTCTGGAAAGGGGGTGGTAGGCCAAAAACATTTGGGAACCACTGATGTAGACTATCATATCATCTTCAAGAAAAACCAATATTTGCTTTGCAAAGATCATATCTTTTAGTCTCTTTCTCATTCTATCTGTTTATCTTTTCTCCCTTTCCTTTCTCCTCTTTCCCTTTAGTACAGAAGAGGAAACCACATCCCAGTGATGTTAAGTGACTAGTATCTAATGATAGAGCTGAGATTCAACTTAGGATTCTGTCTCCAAATCTTTCTAGTTTTCCCAATGGACTATAAACTCATTGACAGCAAAGACAATGTTTTACTCATATTTTATTTACCAGCACACTATCATACTCTGTGCACATAACAAATTTGGTTAATTAGTCAATAAGAATTTAAGCATCTATTGTGTGCCAGCCACTGTGCCAAGTGCTAGGGATACAAAAAAGGGAAAACAAAAACAAATAAACAAAAACAAAACCAATCTTTACTTTGAAGGAACTCCAAGTCTAATAAGGTTTTGATTTTCACAACCATTCCAAGTAAAAGGGATTACTAGGTAAATAGAGGTTAAATGATTTGCCCAGGATCATACAGCTATTAAATGTCTGAGGCAGGATTTGAACTTAGATCTTCATGACTCTAGGCTGAGCACTCTATCCATTACATCATTAAAACTGTATCTTTATATGCTTATTATCAGGCCTCTTGTGTGTCATCAGTAAGTATATTTTCAGAAATTCTTCCACAAAGGTCAGCTCCCCTAAAAGATACTGTGGGGGAGGCTGTTAGGCAGCTTAGTGAATAGAGAACCTGAGGTAGTGCACTTCATAAAGCGAGTTCAGACACCCAGAAATTCAGATTAATGGAACCAATATTTAATTATAATTGTACCTACTGGCCAGGGCAGTTCTTAGTGAAGCTGCACTGGACTAAAATGACAATGCAGTTTTTATAGGGTGGCAAGATACAAAGCAAACAATGTTCATCACTGAGACATAACCTTGATGAAGCAAGCAAACTGTATCCTCTGGTAGCTATTTTGTTTAGTAGCGTGGGGTCTGGGACTTTCCATCGTATATCTTATCCTGGACTGTGAGACAGTAAAGAGAGTTACTTTTTCATGGATCCTGACTGTTGTTTTGGTTCTGAGCTGACTGACCTTCACAGGGAAGCTCATTTCTGATTCTGCTTTCCCCAGAGAAAAAACAGGGTTTCTGGTCAATGAATTAGTTTACCTCACTTTAAGGCAGGCCTGGAGACTATTAGTTTGGGGTTCAAATCTGGCCTCAGACATTTCCTAGCTGTGTGACTCTGGGCAAGTAATTTAATCCCAATTACTGAGACCTGACTGCTCTTCTGTCTTGGAATTGATACTTAGTATCAATTCTAAAAGAGAAGATAAGAATTATTTTAAAAAAGATATTGTGGTATCATAAATGCTTACCAGGCAGGTTTTTCAAAAGCTCCTGAAATTCCTGAGCTGGTATCTCAATTCCTGTATTTTTTAGGAAGTTGCCTATGTCGCCAATGTCAATCCTTTCTCCTAAAAAAGAAAAATAGTGAAAGATAGTAATGAGAACAATACCCACTTATTACAAAGCATGGGGGGTTGGAAACCTACTTTATATCTCTGCCTTGAATTTCAGCTTTAAAAGGAAAAGTCTAGTGGGGAACTAAGAAGTAGCACTTGTGCATTTAAATGTTGTTTTGGAAAGAATCAAGAGAAATTTAATCAAGGACAAACAGTGAAGTATGGACAGGATAACTGCCCAGTGACTTAGAGTAACATAGATAAGTAATTTAAATAACTAGGGTTTGTCATATGCCTACGACTCTAGAGCCGTGATGGTGAACCTATGGCACACAGAGACCTCTCTGTGGACACGCATGCCATCCTTGGCAGAGTTAGTTACTAGAAAGGCAGAGACTCCAGCAAAGCTGCTCCCTTCCCCCCCCCCCCGCCCCCCTTCACTTACTCCCTCCCCTGAGCAGAGTACTCAGGCATTCCCTTTCTTTTCTCCCTCCCCTGTCTGGGGTAAGGTGGCTGGGGGGGGGGGGCAATGCCCATAGTCTGGGTGGGGCACAGCACACAGTCTTTGGGTGGGGGGCAGGGCACAGCACATGGTGTCTAAAAGGTTCACCATCACTGCTCTAGAGTGTCTATGAAGAAGGCCCAAATCTTCTACCTCCTCAGCTAATGCTTAAATTACAGAACAAAGACTTTCCTTTCACAATAAGAGGTAAGGCTTAAAATGCAAATACAACTCGCTCCATGGTTTAATGGGTAGTTAGCACTTTGAATCCAATGGTCAAAGATCAAATATTAGGAATACCTTGGTTTTTTGTTTTTGTTTTTCATTTACAGAAAGTGTGGGTTAATGGAAAAATCTGACTTGAAACTCAGAATATCAAGATTTTATTTTCAACCTGAATTCTAAATAAGGTTTATTATCTTGAATAAGGTGATCTTTCTGGGCTTCAGTTTCTACTGAAGCTTTCTATTCTATAAAGTATGAGATTGACTTAACTTTATGTTAAAGTGAAAATTAGATCCCTTCCTCAGAGAAGGTTTGGCAGTGGGATAGGAAGAGGACAAAAAGTGGTTGGATATCTAAAAGGGATTGGGGGAGGGAGACAGGAAGAGAAGAAAAACTTTTTAGAGCAGGAGGTGGTGCAGCCTCTACACAGTGTGAAAAAAGATGATTTGATTTTCTTCACTTAAATTTAGAGATTTGTTTCTATACTGAACTAATCAACTGGCAAAGAATCAATCTCTGCATCAGTGTATGCTGTGCAGGCCTAGAATCTGGCTATTTAAAAAAAATTGCAAAATTGCAAAAATCAAAGCATAAAAATATATGCTTTGGAACTTATCTGTAAATACCTTCAGGGAAGAACTGAAAGTCAGTAGGCATAAATGTTGTACCAATTACAACATAATGCATTTTATTTTTTAAAAAAACCTTATTTTCTATCTTTGTATCAGTTCTAAGAAAGAAGAGTGGCAAGGGCTAGGCAACTGGGAATAAATGACTTGTCCAAGGTTATACAGCTACTATATAGTCTGAGACCAGATTTGAACCAAGGTCATTCCAACTCCAGACCTGGCACTGTGCTATCTAGCTGCTCCAATAAAATGGATTTAAAAAATTCTAAAGAACAAGGATGCCAGTGTTATCTTAACATAATAATTTGACACTCACCTTGACTAGCCTTAACTTCATCCAACACTTTGTTTATGTCCATCTTCCCATTAGCTATAAGAAAAGACACAATCCATGCATAGAGGGCTATATCAAATTGGAAACAATACTCAATGAATGGGAAGTAAGTGAAAGCATAAAAAATGGAACTCTGTAATTAGAGAAGAACTAGTTGATCTCTCTTTTTGATGCCTCTAACACTGATGCCTCTAGCTAGGCAATCAAATTTAATAGCCAAAATTGAGGGCATTATTGACAGCGGATAGAACTTTGACACTTTCCACCCTGTGAAGCTTGTTCTCTTTCTTTCTTTCTCTTTTTTGTTCTCTTCTGTTCTGTTCTGTTCTCTTTCTCTCTCTCTTTGTTTCTCATTCTGTTCCTTTCTTTCTCCTTTTCTCTTTCTTTCCTATTATGTTTATCTCTCTAACCTTTCTTCTCCTATTTTTATTCTCTACCCCATATCCCCCTCCCAGCTCCTATCACATACCTTCTTTTCCTTGCTTATATTATAGACGTGCCAGGGGTCCTAGTATCCCTTTCCTGCATTGCTATAGAACCATGAAGAGGGTATGCATGGCTGTGGAAGGTGCTGACCCTCAGTCTAAAGAGCACTAGGATCAGACCTTGCATATGGAAAATATGTTTCGCACCCTCTGAGAAATTCTACCCTGAAGGCTGTATTGGTATTAGAAATGCTCACCATCAGTTGGCGTATATTTTAGCACTTCTTGTAGTTCTGCATCTGTGAGCTTAACTCCCATGTTTTTCAGTACATCTCCTACATTTTGAGCATCAGCCTTACCACCTTAGGGAAATAAAATGGGCAGTTGAAAATATTTTAAATGCAAAAAGCTCTAGGTTTCAGCTTTACCTGTCTTCTCAGATACTTTTTACTAACCTTTAAAAGTCTTTAAGGCATTTATAAAATCACTCTTATACACGGTTCCTTTACCTGAAAGACAAGACAAAGGTCTCACACCTAAGGGTAGTGATAAGAAGAAGTTATACTTATTGAACCCTAAAATTGTGAAAAATAGCATGAAATCAGGAATTTTTCTGAGTGCTCAGTTTTATTGATTTGGTTGATTTTCCCCTCCAGTGAAAATGGAGCTAAGGGATAAAGTTCTTAAAAATCATAAGTTGATCCATTTCATAGCTTATATGTCCTTTTGAATGTAGTATTCAATGCAATACCCAATATGCATTGCACTATAATACTATGCAATATAGCAAGTACTCTAATGATGGACCATCTATTTTCAGGGTCTTTAAATGCTGGACTTTTAAAAAGGAAGATAAGAGACACACTTCATAAGACTCCAGAGCTTTCTTTTTCCCAGTGTTCATTTTTCATTAAAGAAATGGACAAAGCTGCTGATTATAGAATATACTTTTAGAAACAGGGGAACCACACAATGAATTTTCTGTCTCATATAATTTTCCCTTACAAATGATATTCTATAAAAATATACATTTTTTTAAAATCAGCTAATAGTCATACGTCTAGAATTTAGTCATGTTAACAGTCATATGTCTAAAATCAATCTTTACTATTATTTGTCCCAAGGCAAAAAAGTACCTATAGGTTCAATGTATCTGATTCCTGTTTTTGGTTGTGTCTAGTAGAATAAGAAAGCATGGACAATTTGAATTTAAGGTCAGCAACTAGTTCTGAGTGAAGAGATAAAATCTGTCAATTTAGTAGCTTTTTGTCACTTCTCAACTTTCTAGGCTTTTCTGTAGCTTTCCATGCCAAAGACTATCTCTCTTCCTGGATAGCCTCTCCTCTTTGGTTTCTTTTCTTTTTAAAACGCTTATCTTTTGTCTTAAGTGTCCATTCTAAGACAGCAGAAGAGCAGCAAGGGCTAGGCAATCAGGGTTAAGTGACTTGGCCAGGGTCACACAGTTAGGAAGTGTCTGAGGACAGATTTGAAACCAGGTCCTCCCAACTCCAAGACTAGCACTCTATCCACTGTGTTATCTAGCTGCCCTCTCTATAGGCTTCTGATACTGTTCTCTCTTGGTTCTCTTTTTCTGAGCTCAGAACTACTTTTGAGGGCAGCTAGGTAGTTCAGGAGAATTGAGAGCCAGGCCTCCAAATGGGAGGAACCTTGTGTTCAAATCTGGTCTCTGTCACTTCCTAGCTGTGTGACCCTGGGCAAGTCATTTAACCCTCATTGCCTAGCCCTTACTGTTCTTTGGTCTCAGAACCAATATACAGTATTGATTCCAAGCCAGAAGATAAGGGTTTTTTAAAAAAAGAACTTCCTTTACCAGATAGTCTTCTCTGATAAGTGTTCTCTCCCTCTTCAAATATTCTTAGAGCATCCTTTTTCATATATCTCTTTGACCTCATCACTCTTCTGTTTTGTATTATCCTTATTTCTATGTAAACATTATATTTTCTGTAATATGACAAATTCTTTGAGAACAGAGACTACCATTTATATCTTTTTATTCTTGGTGTCTATTACTATGCCTGGCATAAAGGAGATGCTTAATAAATAATTGGCAAACTGAAGTAATTCTTCTCTATGACTATGGTAGAAACTCCTAACTACAATGGCTGATCTTCCATAATTTAATCTTATGGGATAAAATTAAAGAGCCAAGATAAATGTCTTCATTGTCTTTGTAGCTGGGCCAAAATGACTGAAAAAGTCAATAAAAAGTCCAAACAAAGTAACTAGTGGAAACAGAGAAGCATAATTCAAAGCAGGAGTGTGAATGTGAAACTTCTTGTTAAATGCTCATTATTAAAATATATGTTCCCAAGGAGATAAAAGAAAGAAAGGTCTCATAGACACAAATATTTATAGCAGAACTTTTTGGGGGGAGGAGTAGCAAAGAATTGGAAACAGAGTGGATGTCCATTGACTGGGGAATGGTAATGTAATGCAGTATTTTTGCACAGTAAGAAACAATGAATATAAGGAATTCAGAGAAGTAGAGGAAAAGTTGTTTAAATCAACACAGAATAGGCACAAAGAACTAGAAAGACATGTGTTACAATGTAAATGTGGAAAGAATAGCAATAACAACAATTCTAAACTGAGCATTTATGCCGTTAGAACAGCCATGCCCATTCCTAGTCATATGAGAAAAAGCAACTCCTCTCTTTAGTTGGAGAGGTGGGGGTAATATGGAGGAAAAGCATTGCTGTTTTGTCAGATTCAGCTGATGTGCTGATTTGTTTTGCTGAATGCCTTTCCTTTTTAATTATTAATTTTAAGACGTTATTCTTTATGTGGAAAAGGGGCAGGAAGAGATACATTCAGGAATCAGAATGATAAAAACCAAACAAAAGATATTGATAAAAATGTCATAGCATCCCTCCAAGGCAAAAATGAACCCATGCATACAACTCATTGTTTTTATCCTCTTATTCTTTCTTTCTTCCTACTATTTTTTCTTTTATTGCTAATGATTTCAGTCTGGTAGCATCATTAACTCTGGTAGCATCATTGACTATATTACTTGCTTTTAGGGTTGTACTTGTGACTCAAAAGATGTTTGATTTGGCATAACTAGGGCAGTGCAACAGAGCTTTGCTTTGGGTGCCAAAATGTATGGAACATTACCAGGACTTAACTTCTTCAGTGTATAAAAACAGGGGATTCTGGAAGATGGCGGCTTAGATGGAGCAAATCTTAAAACCTCCTCACCCTTCTACCCCAAGATAGAAAACAATGCACTTTGAGAAGAAAGAGGACCAAATTTAGGGGGACCCTACTGCTGGACAGCTAAAGAGGTACATCAAGAAAAAGGCTTGAATTTTTGAACTGTCGGGTCTGAGGGTATAGAAGGGGAATCCCAGGATCCCTCCCCCATGTGCTGTGCAGAGTCTCCAGTGGCCCCTGAAATCTCCTGACAGGCCAGCGCACTAGCTTGGAGAGAGGCCCTTGCTGGTGCTGGACTAGGGGAGTTGAACACAGGCATCGGGGAGGTGACTGGGGGAGAAAGCCAAAGAAACACAGAAAAAACACTGGGAAGATGGCGGCTTAGGTGGAGCCAAACCTCAGACCATCTGGCTTTATCAAACCAAGATAGGGAACAAAGGGCTTCAAGAGGAAAGAAAAGCAGGAAACAGCTGGACAGAGCAGGGGTACCCTACTACTGGACAACTCAGCAAAAACACTCCACTTTGTCCCTACCCCCATTTTCTTTTTTTTTTCCCCCTCTAGAGGTTTTAGCCTCAGGGCACATTAAGCAATACAGACTAATCCAATCAATACAGGATTAATCCCATCAATTGGACAGACAAGAAGTCTTCTGAGGGCAGGGAAACTCCAACACCCCTACCTCATACACATCAGTGAAAGTAACTACAAACCTCCATTGCCAGATGGAGGAAGATCTTTCATCAAAGGTCATTAAATACATCTGCTTAAACTAGCAGAACAGAAAAGGAAAAAATATGAGTAAAGAACAGAAAAAGAGAAAAGAAATTACAATTGATGCTTCTTTCAAGGAAGTGAAAAGAGAGCAAACGAAACAGAAGAAGAGGAAGAAGTTCCAGCAAATTGGACACAGGCTTTGGAAGATCTCAAAATTCAATTAACTCAAGAACTTCAGGAACTCAAAAAGCAATCAAGAGAGGATGAAGATAATTTTAAAAAGGAAATACATGAACTAAGACAAGAAAATAAAGTCTTAAAAGCCAGAATTGGCCAGCTTGAAAATGAAGCAAAGAAGGCAAAAGATGATCTTCAGTGTATAGAAATAACTGAGCTTAGCACTGATTTATTTTTTTAAAGCCCTTACCATCTGTCTTAGAATTGACACTAAGTATTGATTCCAAAGCAGAAGTGTGTGATAAGGGTTAGGTAATTGGGGTCAAGTGACTTGCCCAGGACACACAGCTAGGAAGTATCTGGGTTCAGATTTGAACCCAGAACCTCCCATCTCCAGACCTGGCTTTCTGTGCACTGAGCTGCCTAGTTGCCCCTCCTATATGCTTTTACAAACCACCAAGTGAATTGCGTTTAAGGAACCCTTACAAACAAGCTCTTTTAGTAGGGCACTGTGGTATTTGGACAACTTACGATCAACTGGCAGGTATTTCTTCAGCTCCTTAACTTCTTCATCTGAAAGCTCAAGTCCCATTTTGCCTAGTAGGTTGTCCAGATTTTGTACATCAAGCTTCTCTCCTTGAAAAAGATAGGAATAGTGAAAAGTGGAAATAAGTGATATACCTAATGATTATAAGGAAATTAACTTCTAATCTACTCATCTTCTTCTCCTTCCTCCTCCAGTTTCAGTGTAATAAGCAAAGACTAACAAAACAGAACTAGTTTATTTTAATCTTGGTCCACAGGAATAAAGTTTACCACAAAAGGCAGGTCAACCCATTGAACAGGGAAGTAGGCATTGAACACTTCTTCCAAGTTTATTATGGCAGCAGAGACAATATATAACAGTGTGTAAAATTCTGACCAATAAGTAGGGTTTGACTTTTTGGGTCTGAATACCCAACTTAAATGTCTCTACTGACCTACTTTCCTGTAAAGTGGCCATTCCTTTGTTTATCTATTTTTTATGTACATTAGGGGCTCATTACTGGACAGCCATAGGACTGAGATTAGAAGCTTAGCCTTTCTCATCCCTGAGAAGGGAAGAGCAGGAGACAGATAGACTGTGAGGGTGTGTGAGAGAAAAAGGAGAAAAGGAGAGAAAAGGGGAAAGAAAAAGGAAGATGGGAGAAAGACATAAAGACAGAGGGAGAGAAAGGGAAGAAAGGAGAGACAAAGATAGAGGGAGGGAGTCAGACAATAGAGGGAAAGAGAGAAACCCAGAAACAGAGATGGGCAGAGCCTGAGAGACAACAGTGAAAAACAGATAGACAAACAAGAACTCTGGAGGGGCAATAAGGGATCTCAGTGTGTTTGGCTCTTGCATAGGAGAATCAGCCATTATTCCACCTACATACACTTGGTTTTGTCTGTGCTTCTGTGCCTATAAAAGAGGACTGAGGGATGTAGAGGTGGGGCAGAGTCCATGATTTCATTAATTTAGGGAACAACTTTCAGATAAATAACTCCCCCTATTGATGCTAGTCAGCGTACCTTCTCTGCAACCTATAATCTGGAAGAGCTTCCTAGAGATCTATAGATGAGACATGTCCAGGGTCACACAGCCAATCTATATCAGAGGTTGCACTTAAGGAATCCTTATGAACAAGCTCCTTTAGTATATAGTTCAGCCTTGTGAAAAAAGGCCCTGAGATCAACTCTCTAACCACAAAGCCACATTATATACATAACAGGAAAAAAGTTACTCTGAAAAACTTCAGGACACATGGGACTTACTGAAAGCACAGAAAATGCAGGAGAAATGAAAAAAATCCAATCACTCTCAGGATAACCATGCAGAAAAACACTGATTTAAAAATCCAACATATTAGTAGCTTATTTTACTTAACTTTTTCATCACCACTTCTCCCTTACCTTTAACAGCCTGTACAGAGTCCATCAGCTTGGTCATTTCTGCCTTCCCTTCAGCTGTAAAACAAGGCATAATTCAGACACAGATAGTGATGCTCCAAAGAATAAAAGTATTCCATTGGAATCTTGCAAGTTCCATGATTTTTTTTCTCTCCCTTTGTCCAGTTAAAAGGAAGCTAGAAAAAATGGAAATCTCTCTATGCCTCATCTTTTTTGGTTCACTAGACTTTATTTTCCCCCTACAGTTTGTTAGATTGTACACATGAAGCCAACATGGAGAACCAGAAACAGCCTCCAAAAGAGGTGGTATCTTCTCAGTGATCCAGCAGAATAGAGAAAGAGGAAGAGAAATGGGTTATATTATTCACATTCTGTTGTTACACAGAGAGCAGAATCAGCAACTTTTTTCTTCCTCACTGAAACTGTGGATATAATCTTCATCTTGCAGAAGAGAATATCTTTTTTTTGAAGCATAAAATTCTTTTTAGTGCGTTCTCCTGATTAATATTTGGGTATATATTTTCTTTTGGGAGATGGAGGAAGAGAGTGTTTAGATCTATAATTTTATTATAGGGAATTTCCTTCAGCTAAAGTGTTATTTTAGTTAGATCATAGGAACACTGAATATTTCTGATGACCATGATGTTACCTGGAGAGCACCAGATACTGAGAGAAAAAGGGGGAAACATTAAAAAAGTTTTCTTTCCTGGTAGCCCCATAACATTTCCAATCCATAAATGATGGATATGGGATTCCTGTGCAAGCCTTTGGCATTTTTATAGGCACTGATTAGGGCTAGACAATCTATGTCATAGGTCTCTTCCATCCTTAATTTCTTATTTGATCCTATTATATCCTGTCAAACAATTTCCCTCATCCAGCTCCAGAGTCAGAGAATTTGGATTTAGATGTAACATCTAGCATTTTTTTACTTGAATAACAGTAGGAAGGTTACTTAACTCCTCTGTGCCTCAATTTCCTCATCTACAAAATGAGGAAGTTGAGCCATTTCCCAATTGATAAATGGTCAAAGGATGTATATGTAGGTAGTTTTTGGGAGAAGAAATCAAAACTATCTAAAAGTCATGTGAAAAAATGCTCTGAATCATTATTGATTAGAGAAATAGAAATCAAAACAAACATCCTACACCTATCAAAAATGACAAATGCTGGAAGAGAAAGAGAAAAATAGATTGTTGGAATAATGAACTGGTCCAACTGTTGTGAAGAACTAGGTCCAAAAGGCTATAAGCTATAAAACTATGCATACCCATAAATACTACTACTGGCTCTGTATCCCAAAGAGAGTAAAGAAAAAGGAAAAAGACCTTTATGTATAAAAATATTTTACATAGGGGACAGCTGGATTGCTCAGTAGACTGAGAGCCAGGCCTAGAGATGGGAAGTCCTAGGTTCAAATCTGGCCTCAGACACTTCCTAGTGTGACCCTGGGCAAGTCACTTAACCCCCAATGCCTAGCCCTTACCACTCATCTGCCTTAGAACCAATACATGGTATTGATTCTAAGACAGAAGATAAGGGTTTTAAAAAATAATTTATATAATAATCTTTTCGTGGTGAAAAAGAATTGGAAATTGAAGGAATGCTTATTAATTGAGGAATGGCTGAACAAGTTGTGGCAAATGATTGTGATGGAGTATTATTGGGCTATGGGAAATGACAAGGGAGGGTGGATTTAGAAAAACACAGCAAGACCTGTATGAACTGATGGAAAGTGAAGTGAGAAGAACCAGATCATTGTGCACAGTAACAACAATGTTATAATGAGGATCAACTATTAAACACTTGGCTACTCTGATCAATACGTAATCCAAGACAATTCTAAAGGACTCATGATAAAACTGCTATCCACCACCTCCAGAGAGAGAACTGATGAACTCTAAGAGCAAACTGAAGTATATATTTTATTTATTTTTATTGCTTTTTTTTGAAATATGGAAATGTTTTAAATTATTTCACATGTATAATTGATATATTACTTGCCTTCTCAGTGGGTAAAGGGGAAAGAGAGAAATTGGAACTCAAAATTAAAAAGAATGTTAAAAATAAATAATACAATTTTTTAAAATATCAAAAAATAAAATGAAGGGGTTGGACTAGACGAACTATGAGCTTTCTCTTCCATATCTATATCTGGATTCTCAGGAAACAACGAAAACAACAATACTAAACCTGACTACTCTCATTGTCTCCAATTTATTTCCTCCACTCATTTCTCTACCCTTTATGGTGTGGTTTCTGATCTTATCAGTCAGCTGAGACTATTTTCTATGACATTACCTATAATCTCTCTCATTATCGACAAATCTGAGTTTTTCTCAGGTTTCACTGTATGAAGCATTTGATACAATTTGACCATTCTTTCCTATACAGTCTTCTCTTTTCTTGAGCTTTTTATGACATAACTCTTTCTCTTGGTTCTCTTCTGACTGCTCCTTCCCAGACTTCTTTAGGGAATCATCAACCATACTTAGTTCCTTAACTATGGGTATACATCAATAAGGTTCTTGGCCCTTTACTCTTCTCACCTCTTCTTTTTCTATAGACAGCATTCTCATTGGTTGTCACTTGTCATTTCTATTCAGATGAATTGGTTTTCTCAAGTGATAGATACCAATTGGTGGCCCTTGTGAAGACTGTTTGGGGTACTAAGCAATAGCTCAAATATAGTGAAAATAACAATTTATTTGGAATTAGAAGAATTTAGTATTGGCTCTGTCACTTACTATGTAACTTTGGGCAAGTTGCTTCATCTTTCTGAGATTCAGTTTCTTCACCAGTAAAATGGATATAATAATCATTTCACTCTCTCACTTGGTTCTTGTGAAGTTCTTTGTAACACATATAAAGTTCTTTGTAAACTGTAAAGCACTATATAAATGTAAGACAACAAGGGCCTATTCAAATTCCATTTCTCTCTTTTCCTTGACTCCTCACTACTCTCAACCCTTATATCCATTTTCTTTCCAAGGCTTGACAATTTTTACCTTCATGACATTTCTTTTGCTCTTTTCTCTCTTCTGAGACTGCCATAACCCTGAAGCAGGCCTTCACCACCTCATGCATAGATTCCTGCAATAACTTGTAGGTTGTGCTTCCTGCCACAAAGTCTCTCCCCATTCCAGTCTATCCTTCACTTCACAGTCAAAACTGGTCTTTCTAAACTGCAAGTCTGGCCATGTCCAGGCCTACTTCCTATTTATTGAACTCTAGTGGCAATCTATCACCTCCAGGATTAAATAGAATTCTTTTTGGCATCCAAAAACCTTTGTAACCCACCTCCCCCACTTCCCCTTGTCCCTTTCCAGTCTTTCCTTCACTTTGTCTCTCCTCTATCTACTGTACAATCCAGTGACACCAAGCTTTTTACAGTTACTCAAAAAAGTCACTCCATCTTTAGACTTTGAGCATTTTTCTGGCTGTCCTTCAATTCTGTCTCCCAATATCTCTGCTTCTTGGCTTCCTTCAAGTTTCACCTAAAATAACACTTATAAGAAGCCTTTCCTGATCCCTCTTAATGCTAGTTCCTTTCCTCCAAGATTATCTCCAATTTGTCCTGTATGTGACATTTTTTATTCGTGGTTTTTTGCATGGTGTTGCCTCCATGAAATCATATGGTCCTTGAAGGCAGAGATTTTTTTATGTTTCTTTGTATCTGTGTTAAAATGTTTTCTTGTTCCAGTCTACCTGATTCCTGCCTCCTACTTTTAGTGAGTATAGGCAATTTACAAGTAGCCAGTATAAAGTAAGAAGAACAGGAGGTAAGATTGCAAAGGTGAACCTAAAAATTTCTTAGACTGTCCCATAGGTTGAAGGAGCATAATGGTTACTTGCAAACTATCTTATAAATAAGTAACATCTTGAGATTGTGCTAAATCAGGGGAAGCCAGCTAGGTCTGGCAGTTAGGGCCCTTTGGTCCTGGTAACTGTCCATGGTCTGGAGGCCTCACTTAAAGTCCAGGAGAATGCCAAATGTTGCAGATAACTTTGAGATGATGTGGATATTTTAATGCACTAAAACTAAAGTATTACTGATAACTTTGAAATGATGAGGATATGGTAATGAACTAACCCTAATCTGCACTGAATATATAGCACTATAAAAATGAGACCCCAAACTCTTGCCATGGCACCCCCTTCCCCAATACTCTTCTTCTATCTCCATCTGGGTCTAGAGTGCCTGAGTGCTTCCATCTCCAGTATGTGGTTCCTCCACCATCCCCATCCATCTGCCTCTGTATCACCCTCCCCCACCCCATATCATTCATCTCTATGCTACTATTTGCCTCTGTGCTCCCTGGACTTTATTAAAGTGTGACTGAAGCAATACTCCCCCCTTTGCTGCCATTATTGTTTCTTCTGGTGAGTTTTCAAAGAACTGGGTATGCCTCCCCTTCTCCCCCACTTGATCCAGAGGGACTCCCCTGTGGTCTCATTTCCTTCTTCCATAAGTGAATTAGTAATTCATTATCACTGAGGATTGGCATAGTCCCTTGCACATAGCAAACACTTGATAAATGCTTCCCAAGCTTCCAAAACCTTATGATTCTCTGTAAAGTACACTATGAAAGACTCACCATCCAATGCCAATTGTTTTGAAATATTTTTCAGTTCCTCATTTGAGAATTTGATCTCCATATTTCCCAGAATTGTGTCCAACTCATCAGCATCCAACTTTACACCTTGGGGGAAAAGGGGGAAAAAGAAAGATAAGAATAAAGTAATATAATGTAATAATGCTCAAGTACAAAAGGTACTGCTCTCTACATTTGTGTGCCCTAGTTTCTTAAACTAAAGAAACAAGACTGATTCAAGCATACACAGTAAATCTACTGGGAAGTCATAAATAAAACCTGTCCCTTTTACCTTGGTCCACATAACTGTGCTGTACCTCAGATGATAAAGCTACAAGATGTAAAGTTTGACAGTCTATTATAAAAGAATCTGGCCAACAATTTTGGCTTGAATTTTTTGGTTCTTTGAGTATCAGACTAATTGTTTCTGGCATCAAGCATAGTGGCCCATGTCTATAATCCCAGCTATTGGGGAGGCTTAGACTAGTGGATGGTTTGAGCTCAGGAGTTTTGAGCCCGCAGTAGGTCCAAGCCAATAGGCTGTCCCCTCTAAGTCAGGCACCAAAATTGTGAGTCCCAATGTGGAGGTGAGGCAGCAGGCATAAGGAGAAGCAAACCACCCCAAGTCAAAGGAAAAGCAGGGTAAAACTCCTGGGCTGGTGAGTGATTGATGCACTTTAGGCCTGGGAGAAATAGAGACCCAACCTAAAAAAAAAAGTTTTTGGCCAAATCCACTACAGAAATGTTACCCAGTATCTCCCCTGAAAACCTAGAATTTAGTTGTTCAAGTTAATATTTGAAAATGTGAAAAAAAATTGAAGGGAATATGGGACTTACTAAAACCAACAACACGGAGCTATTGATGATTTACCCATATTCAAGCATAATTAAAGAAATGGGAGTCTGATCAATAAGATTATACATAGGGGTTTGCTGCTAGATATGACGTTTCAGAAGGGGAGGAGCCATGTTTTCTCAAAACTTTGTATTTACTCCAGTTACTAACACAATATCCAGTATAAAGGAACAACTTGTTACATGCCTATTGAATTAAATTAAACCATGGGGAAATAAAATTGATGGTATAAAAATAAAAATATTTAAAGTCATTTTATTTGCCTACCTTTAGAATCCTTCAAGGCTTCCATCACCAACTTCTGATTCACCTTTCCATGAGCTATAAGATTAAAAATCCCAACTCAGGTCATTCAGGTAATGACATGAGATTTCATCACTGAATAAACATCTTTAGGCGGCTTACTCTATGCAAGCATTGTGCTAAGTGCTGTAGGAGATATAAAAGTTATTAAGACACATTCATTGCCCTCAAGGAATATATGATCTATTTGGAAATCTATACAGATATCTAGAATACAAAGTAGAATGTAATCATTTCCATCTGAGAGGTTCAAAATATAGGGTCCTAGATCTCTAGCTTAAAGTGACTTAAGAGGTCACATCTGCTCTAACTACCCACCTCATTTTACAGATGAGAAAACTAAGACCCATAGTGGTTGAGTTATTTGCTCAAGGTCACTTAGCTAATTAGTGGCAGGAGTTAGATTTGAACGCAGGTCGTCTGACCCCAAATCTAGTTGTGCTAGATAAATGAGTTAAAGCCCACACCACTTGATATTTCCAAGCACATCCTAATGAGGCCTCATCCTGCTTAGCTTCTTACATGAGATGAGATGATAAAAAAAATCATGTCTGGCTGGGGGAGGAGGACAGCAATGCTCCTATACAGGGGAGATATAGCTCAAACAATGGAAAGGAAGAGGGAAAACACAGGGCATGTTTAGATAATGGTAAGTTTGGCTGGAACATACCTGAAAACAGGTACTAGCCCTGTCTTACAGGTACCTTTCACACTAGCTAACCTGGTTTATTCACTGTTTCCCCAACCAACCATCAGCCATGTACATTCCATTCTTGTGTTTGTTGTTATTTTGTTCCCCTTTCCTAATCTCAATCCCAAGAGCTCAAACCTTTTGTCATACAATACTACTGTCCCATTAGGGTCTGGTTAGCTTTCTTCCTCTTCTCCTGGAAGCCTCCCCTGACTATTGCAGCCTTAGACTACAGAGTTTTACATAGGCTACAACCAACATCAGCTGAATCACTGATTTGTTACTTTTCATGAACACCATTAGTATTGTTAATAATCTTTCTATGCAACATGGTATAGCAGATTTGGAATCAGGAGAAATTTGAGTCACATAGTTAGAAATGGAACGTGGTTGGCGCTCTATAAATATTATTTCATGGAATGGAAGAAATTTCTCATATCCAGATCTAGGAGCCTGAGACTCTCTAAGCATCAAAACTTACCATCAGTTGGTAGCTTTTGTATCATCTCTTTGAGTTCTTTTTCTGTGAAGTCTATGCCCATATTTTTCAAAAATGTGATTAAGTTATTGGCATCAATCTTCTCATCTAGAGGAAAAGAGAAATAGTGAGGGAAAGAAAAATGTGAAAATGAATGATTCTTCACAGTGAAAAACATCATTGATGCCTAACATCATCATTTCCAGTTTCAGTGGGGAAATAAGTGAAGGTAATTAAACATGTGTACAAAGGACTACAATTTAAAAAAATAAACCTGTTGGGGGAAGCTAGGGGGCTCAGTAGATAGAGCATCAGTCAGGAGGATCTGGGTTCAAATTTGGCTTCAGTCACTTCCTAAGCTGTGTGATCCTGGGCAAGTCACTAAACTCCAACTGCCTAGCCCTTGTCCTTGCTCTTTTGTCTGAGAGTTGTTATTAAGACATAAAGTAAGGGGCAAAGAAAAAAAATTGAACTTGTTTCTTCATTTGTGGTTAAAGAGAGATGTGGATAACTTTTTTTTTGTCTGGACCTGTAATTTTCCTGCTTTGGGAACTCCCAGGGAGGAAACTCTCTCTACTAGTATACTTGTTCCACCACTTAAAAGTCTTGAAAGAGTTGTTTAGGTCATTGATAGGCTGGTCCCATCATATCGCAGAATTCGAATTGGAAAGGACTTCAGGTGTCATGGACTCTAACTCTTTCCTTTTAAAGATGAGGTAACTGAGGCACAAAGAGAGGTGAATGACTCAATGTCACATGGATAGCAAATATAGGAGGCAGGATTTGAAGCCAGGTCTTCCTGATCTTAAGTTGGGTTCACTATCTCCTATAGCAGTGATAGGCAAACTTTTTCTTTTTTACTTTAAAAAAATTTTTTAAACATTTATTAATATTTACTTTTTTGAAAAGTTAACATGGTTACATAATTCATGCTCTTACTTTCCCCTTCACCCCACCAAATTCCCCCTCCCCCCCATGGCAGATGTGTATTTCCACTGGTTTTAACATGTGTCATTGATCAAGACCTATTTCCAAATTGTTGATAGTTGCATTGGTGTGGTAGTTTCGAGTCCACATCCCCAATCATGTCCGCCTCAACCCATGTGTTCATGCAATTGTTTTTCTTCTGTTTCCACTCCTGTAGTACTTCCTCTGAATGTGGATAGTGTTCTTTTCCATAAGTCCCTCATAATTGTCCTGGGTCATTGCATTGCTGCTAGTACAGAAGTCCATTACATTCTATTTTACCATAGTGTATTGGTCTCTGTGTACAATGTTCTTCTGGCTTTGCTTCTTTCACTCTGCATCAATTCCTGGAGGTTTTTCCAGTTCCCATGGAATTCCTCCAGTTTATTATTCCATTCCTTTGAGCACAATAGTATTCCATCACCAGCATATACCACAATTTGTTCAGCCATTCCCCAATTGAAGGGCGTACCCTCCTTTTCCAGTTTGTTGCCACCACAAAAAGCGCAACTATAAATATTTTCATACAAGTCTGTTTATCTATGCTCTCTTTGGGGTACAAACCCAACAATGGTATGGCTAGATCAAAGGGCACGCATTCTTTTATAGCCCTTTGAGCATAGTTCCAAATTGCCAGCCAGAATGGTTGGATCAGTTCATAACTCCACCAACAATGCATTAATGTCCCTTTTTTGCCACATTCCCTCCAGCATTCATTACTCTCCCCTGCTTTCATTTTAGCCAATCTGCTAGGTGTGAGGTGATACCTCAGAGTTGTTTTGATTTGCATTTCTTTAATTATTAGATATTTAGAACACTTTATCATGTGCTTATTGATACTTTTGATTTCTTTATCTGAAAATTGCCTATTCATGTCTCTTACCCATTTTTCAACTGGGGAATGGCTAGATTTTTTATACAATTGCTTTAACTCCTTGTATATTTGAGTAATTAGACCCCTGTCAGAGTTTTTTGCTATAAAGATTTTTTCCCAATTTGTTGTTTCCCTTCTGATTTTGGCTACATTGTTTTGTTTGTACAAAAGTTTGATATAATCAAAATAATTTATTTTACATTTTGTAATTTTCTCTAACTCTTGCTTGGTTTTAAAATCTTTCCTTTCCCAGAGATCTGACAGGTATACTATTTTGTGTTCACTTAACTTATTTATAGTTTCCCTCTTTATATTCAAGTCATTCACCCATTCTGAATTTATCTTGGTGTAGGGTGTGAGATATGTTGATCTAAACCTAATCTCTCCCATATTGCTTTCCAAATTTCCCAGCAGTTTTTGTCAAATAGTGGATTTTTGTCCCAAAAGTTGGGCTCTTTGGGTTTATCATACACTATCTTGCTGATGTCACTTACCCCAAGTCTATTCCACTGATCCTCCCTTCTGACTCTTAGCCAGTACCATACGATTTTGATGACCGCTGCTTTATAGTACAGTTTAATATCTGGTACTGCTAGGCCCCCTTCCTTCACATTTTTTTCATTATTTCCCTTGATATTCTTGATCTTTTGTTATTTCAAATGAAATTTGTTATAGTTTTTTCTAATTCAGTAAAGAAGTTTTTTGGTAATTTGATAGGTATGGTGCTAAATAGGTAAATTAATTTGGGTAGAATGGTCATTTTTATTATGTTAGCTCATCCTACCCATGAGCAATCAATATTTTTCCAATTGTTTAGATCTAGTTTTAATTGTTTGGAAGTGTTTTGTAGTTGTTTCCATATAATTCCTGTGTTTGTTTTTGGTAGATAAGATTCCTAAGTATTTTATATTGTCTAGGGTGATTTTAAATGGTGTTTCTCTTTCTAAACCCTTGTCTCCTCCCTTGATTTACTACCCTTTCTACCCCCTCCCTTATTATTCCCCTCTATTTATTTTTAAAGTCTAATGAATTCCCTCCCCCTTCTTCTCCCCTCCCTTTTATGACCTCCCCACTTCCCTGCTCCCCTTGGTTTTTCCCTTCTGACTTTCTCAGTAGGGTTGGATAGAGTTTTATATCCCAATAGAAAAAGCTACTCTTCCCCCTCAGGGTTAATTACCCTGAGAGTAAGGTTTAACTATTACCTCTTAATGCTCTCTTCCTCTCCTTCTTATAATAGTATTCATATTCATCCCTTCCCCTTCCTATGCCCTTTTTGTGTGTAATAGAATATCCTATTTTTCTTACTCATTCAAGTTTCTCTTGGTGTCCTCTACTATTCACCTCCCTCTTTCCCACCCCCACATCATCTTAGAACATTTAGTATTCCTAACTCTCCCTATGAATAATTCTTCTAATTACTATAATAGTGAATACTATAATAGTGAATAGAGTTCCTTAAAGAGAATTATACATAACATTTCTCCACATAGGAATACCAATAATTAGATCATATTGAAGCCTTTAAAGAGGCAAATTTAAAAAATAAGAGTTTTCTTTCTTTCCCCTCTGTTTCTTATTCACCTTTTCATGTTTTTCTTGATTTTTGTGGTTGGATATCGAATTTTCCATTTAATCCTGGTCTTTTCTGTGCAAATACTTGGAAATCTTCTATCTCATTGAATGCCCAAACTTTCCCTTGGAAGTATATGGTTAATTTTGATGGGTAGGGATCCTTGGTTGTAGACCCAGTTCTCTTGCCTTTCTGAATATCATATTCCAAGCCTTGTGGTCTTTTAGTGTGGAGGCTGCCAGATCCTCTGATCCTGATTGGTGCTCCTTGATATCTGAATTGTCTCTTTCTGGCTTTTTGTAAAATTTTTTCTTTCATTTGGAAGCTCTTGAATTTGGCTATTATATTCCTGGGGGTTGTCTTTTCTAAAGGGTCTAGTGTAGAGGGTGATCTATGGATCCTTTCAATGTCTATATTGCCCTCTTTTTGTAGAACTTCAGGACAATTTTGCTGAATAATTTCTTTTATTATGGAGTCCAAATTTCTATTAATTTCTGCTTTTTCAGGAAGACCAATGATTCTCAGATTGTCTCTTCTAGACCTGTTTTCTTGGTCTGTCACTTTCTCTTTGAGATATTTCATGTTTCCTTCTATTTTATCAGTCTTTTGACTTTGTTTTATTTGTTCTTGCTGTCTTGAGAGATCATTAGCTTCTAATTGCTCAATTCTAGCCTTTAGGGACTGGTTTTTGGCTATAATCTTTTGGTTTTCCTTTTCAATCTGGTCATTTCTGGTGTTCAGTTTGCTTATCAGTTCATTTGATTTCTAAGCCTCACTTTCCAATTGTTAAATTCTGCCTTTTAAACTGTTATTTTCTTGCCAGATTTTGTTTTCCACTTTGCTTACCATTTCATTTGATTTTGGGGCATCTTTCTCCAATTGGGAGTTTCTGTCTTCTAACCTGTTTATTTCCTTTTGAGCTATTTCCCACTTCTCTCGCCAAATCTCTTCCATGTTTCTCATCATCTCAAATTTGAACTCTTCAATAGCTTGTGGCCAGTTTTCATTATTTTGGGAAGGTTTGGATATGATAATTTGTTTGTTCTCTTCTGCTGTTTGCTCTTTTGTCTGGATTTTATCTTTGTACAAGTTGTCCAGTGTTACAGATTTCTTCTTGATGATCTTTCTCTTTTGGGGTTCTTGTCTCTGGCTTGCCATTGTTAGCCCTGCTCCCTCTCAGGTTTATCCTCACACTCAGGGTCTGTCTGAGCTCTTTAGGCTCCTGAGGTCTCAGGTCTAGTTGTTCTCAGGGTCAAGCCTCCTGGTGGTCCCCTTACTTGTTCCTCTGCCTGAGGCTCCTTTAACAGTCTCAGGGAGTTGCTTCCACAGTTGTGAAGCCCTTTTGCACTGGGTCCCCACTCAAGGTCTGTGCCTGTGCTCAAGATCTAAGTCCTCCCCTGCGCGTAGGATTAGTGTCTGGGCTTGTGTCCACACCTGCACTTATGCCTGCGCTTATGGTCTGTGTTCAAAGTCCACGTGTTCTTTAGCCTCTTGGGGGTCTTAAGTCTTGCTGCTCTCAGGAGCAGGCCCTGGTGACCCCAGGTAGCTGCCAAGGACTTAATCTGTGCCCCAAACTTGCTCTAACTCTTGTGCGCTGGCTTTGGCACTGTAGGTGGTGTGGGGTGAGGGAGGGGGTTGCTCAGCTCACGTTTTAGTGAGAGCTGTTTCACCCCTTTATATCATGGAAATGCCCCAATTCCATGTACCTCCAATGCTGCGCCCTGTTGTGGGGTCCCTTTGTTCCTCTGGATATGTTTTTATGTGTTCTTGAGGAGTCTTGTATGTTTTAGTTAGGAGAGGTTAAGCAGCTGCTTTTTACTCTGCCACCATCTTAACCAGGAACGATAGGCAAACTTTTTAAAGAGGGGGCCAAAGGAAAGTAAATGCTCATATGTCCATCTGTTTCTTTCTTTTTTTTTTTTAAACTCTTAACTTCCATTTTGGAGTCAATACTGTGAATTGGTTCCAAAGCAGAAGAGTGGTAAGGGTAGGCAATGGGGGTCAAGTGACTTGCCCAGGGTCACACAGCTGGGAAGTATCTGAAGCCAGATTTGAACCTAGGACCTCCTGTTTCTAGGCCTGGCTCTTAATCCACTGAGCTACCCAGCTGCCCCTGTTAGTCTGTTTAACACTTTCGAAGTTTCATTGTATTATATCCTACTCATTGTATTCATCGGATTGGGAATAATGTCATGCAGCTGAATAGAACATTTCAGGTGGCCCACATCTGGCCTATAGGCTGTAGTCTGCCCATCACTGTCCTATAGTATACTGTCTCTCAAATAGTGTATATAAAACTATCAGAGAAAGTATATTTCGTGATGTAATATAAGGAGAGTGGGTCTTAGAATGTGGAGAATTCTGTTCTTACTCTAGCTTAGTCACTAATTTGCCCTGTGGTCTGGGGCAAGACATTTATCTGGTCTAATTCTGTTTTCATATCTTAAGATGAAGGCATTATGATCATTTTCTCCTAGGCCTTTCCTAGCTTGAAAATTTCATGACAACCACTTTGAAAAAAAGGAGTTATTGGGGTATTTTTGGTCTAAATTATTAGGGGTTTTTTTTGCTTAAATTACATTTGATAGGGGAGGTCCAAATAATGAACTGTCAGGCCAATCAAAAGGAAGACACACCTAGGTTTAAAAGATCCAGGCAAGGGGGCAGCTGGGTAGCTCGGTGGATTGAGAGCCAGGCCTAGAGACGGGAGGTCCTAGGTTCAAATCTGGCCTCAGACACTTCCCAGCTGTGTGAACCTGGGCAAGTCACTTGACCCCCATTGCCTACCCTTACCACTCTCTTTTGACTTGGAACCAATACACAGTAGTGACTCTAAGACGGAAGGTAAGGGTTTAAACAAATTTTTAAAAAGACCCAGGCAACGGTTTTCTGGGTTAAGATGGCGGCAGAGTAAGAAGCAGCTCTTAACCTCTCCTGACCGAAACACACAAAACTCCTCAAGGGGACATAAAAACAAGTCCAGACGAACGGAGGAACCCTACAACAGGGAACAGCGTGGAAGGTACGTGGAATCGAGGCATTTCCAGGCTATAAAGGGGTGAAATAGCTCTCACTAAATCTCGGGCTGAGCAACCACCCCACCCCCATCCCCTCCACACACAACATCTATAGTGCTGAAGCCAGCTAAAAAGAAATAGAGCAAGTTTGGGGCACCCATCGAGTCATTGGCAGCTCTGGGACCTGTTCCTGAGAGCAGCAAGATTTAGGACCCCAGTAAGCCAAAGAACGCACGCGAAATCTGAGCGCGGGAGCAGAGAGTGGATGCCGGGCGCAGAGCGCGGGTTGAGAGCACAGGCACGGGCGGAGGCGTGGGTGGAGGCAGACACAGCCAGGAACTAAAGCTCTGAAAACCTGAGTGGGGAACCAGTGCAGACGGGTATACGACTGTGGAAGCAGCGCCCTGAGACTTGTAAAGGAACCTCCTGTAGAGGATCAAGCAAGGGGGTCCACCAGGGGGCTTGACCTTGGAAAAAACCAGAACTCAGACCTCAGGAGCCAATAGACCACGGACAGACACTGAGCAGGAGGATAAACCTGAGAAGCTGCTGGGCAATGATGCTACCCAGTCTCAGGAAGCTCAAAAGAGAAAGAATAACAACAAGAAAAAGAAGCCTTTAACACTCGACAACTTTTACACAGAGAAAATCCAGATAACCGAGCAAACAGAGGAGGAGAACAAACAAGCATCCGGACCCTCCTCAAATAAGGAAAACTCCTCACAAGCTATGGAAGAGTTCAAAACTGAGATTTTGAGGAAAATGGAAGAGATCTGGCAAGAAAATAACTGTTTAAAAGGTAGAATCTTGCAATTGAACACCAGAAATTACCAGATTGAAAAAGGAATACCAGAAGATTATGGCCGAAAACCAGAAGATTATGGCCGAAAACCGAAAGATTATAGCCGAAAATCAATCCCTAAAGGCTAGAATTGAGCAAGTAGAAGCTAATGATCTCTCAAGACAACAAGAACAAATAAAACAAAGTCAAAAGACTGAAAAAATAGAAGGAAACATGAAATATCTCAATGAGAGAGTGACAGACCAAGAAAACCGGTCTAGAAGAGACAATTTGAGAATAATTGGTCTTCCAGAAAAACCAGAAATTAATAGAAACCTGGACTCCGTACTAAAAGAAATTATTCAGCAAAATTGCCCTGAAGTCCTACAACAAGAGGGCAATATAGACATTGAAAGGATACATAGAACACCCACTACATTCGATCCAGAGAAAAAAACGGTTAGAAATATTATTGCCAAATTCAAAAGCTTTCAAGCAAAAGAAAAAATCTTACAAGAAGCCAGAAAGAGACAATTCAAATATCAAGGAGCACCAATCAGGATCACACAGGATCTGGCAGCCTCCACGCTAAAAGATCACAAGGCTTGGAATACAATATTCAGAAAGGCAAGAGAGCTGGGCCTGCAACCACGGATCAACTACCCATCAAAATTGACTATATATTTCCAAGGGAAAGTATGGGCATTCAACAAAATTGAAGAATTCCAGGTATTTGCACAGAAAAGACCAGGGCTAAATGGAAAGTTTGATATCCAACCACAAAAATTGAGAGAAACATGAAAAGGTAAATAAGATACAGAGGGGAAAGAAAGAAAACTTATAATTTTTAAATTTGCCTTTTTAAGGGCCTCAGTGAGATCTAATTATCTGTATTCCTATGTAGAGAAATGTTATGTATAATTCTCTGTAGTGAACTCTATTCACTATTATAATATTCACTATTATAGTAATCAGAAGAATAATTCACAGGGTGAGGGTGGAACACTAAATAATCTAAGATGGCGTGGGGGAGGGGAAAGAGGGGGTAAATAGCAGGGGACACCAAGAGAAACTTGAGTGAATAAGAAAATAGAATATTCTATTACACACAAAGAGGGCATGGGAGGGAGAGGGGACAAATACTACTATAAGAAGGAGAGGAAGAGAGCATAAAGAGGTAATAATCAAACCTTACTCTTAGTGTAATCAACCCGGAGAGGGAAGAGTAGCTATACTATCCATTGGGAAATAAAACTCTTATCTAACCCTTCTGAGAAAGTTAGAAGGGATAAACCAAGGGGAGCAGGGGAGTGGGGAGGTCAAAAAAAGGGAGGGGTGAAGGGGGAAGGAATTCATAAGGCCTTCTTTAAAAACAAAAAGAGGGGGGGAAAATAAGGGAGGGGGTAGAAAGGGAAGTTAATCAAGGGAGGGGATAAGGGATAGGGTCTTAATAGCAAACCACTGGTTTTAAAGGAAATAGTTTAAGGAGAAGGGATAGGAATGGGGGAGGATTTGAAAATGTCAGCAAATGCACAACTGATGATTATAACTCTGAATGTGAATGGGATGAACTCGCCCATAAAAAGGAAGCAAATAGCAGAGTGGATTAGAAACCAAAACGCCACCATATGTTGTCTACAAGAAACAAATATGAGGCGGGTGGACATACACAAGTTTAAGGTTCAGGGTTTGACCAAAATCTTTTGGGCGTCAAATGAGAAAAAGAGGGCAGGAGTAGCTATTATGATTTCTGACAAAGCCAAAGTAAAAATAGAAATGACTAAAAAAGACAGGGAAGGTCATTACATCCTAATTAAAGGCAGTATAAACAATGAGGAAATAACACTGCTCAATATGTATGCACCAAGTGGCATAGCACCCAAATTCATAAAGGAGAAACTGGCAGAGCTCAAGAAGGAAATAGATAGTAAAACCATACTAGTGGGAGATCTAAATATTCCTCTGTCAGATCTAGATAAATCAAACCGAAAAATAAATAAGAAAGAGGTAAGAGAGGTGAATGAAGTCCTAGAAAAATTAGATCTAATTGATATGTGGAGAAAAATAAATAGGGACAAAAAGGAATACACCTTCTTTTCAGATGCACATGGCACATTCACAAAGATTGACCATGTTATAGGGCATAGAATCATTGCAAACAAATGCAAAAGAGCAGAAAT
>NC_058133.1:203837804-203856216 GCF_016433145.1 Gracilinanus agilis | reverse complement strand
GCCATACCTATCAAGCTACCAAAAAACTTCTTTACGGAATTAGAAAAAACTATAATAAATTTCATTTGGAATAACAAAAGATCAAGAATATCAAGGGAAATAATGAAAAAAAATGTGAAGGAAGGGGGCCTAGCAGTACCAGATATTAAACTATACTATAAAGCAGCAGTCATCAAAACAGTATGGTACTGGCTAAGAGACAGAGAGGAGGATCAATGGAATAGACTTGGGGTAAATGACATCAGCAAGACAGTGTATGATAAACCCACAGAGCCCAACTTTTGGGACAGGAATCCACTATTTGACAAAAACTGCTGGGAAATTTGGAAAACAATATGGGAGAGATTAGGCTTAGATCAACATCTCACACCCTACACCAAGATAAATTCAGAATGGGTGAATGACTTGAATATAAAGAGGGAAACTATAAATAAGTTAAGTGAACACAGAATAGTATACTTGTCAGATCTCTGGGAAAGGAAAGACTTTAAAACCAAGCAAGAGTTAGAGAAAATTACAAAATGTAAATTAAATGGTTTTGATTATATTAAACTAAAAAGCTTTTGTACAAACAAAAACAATGTAGTCAAAATCAGGAGGGAAACAACAAATTGGGAAAAAATCTTTATAACGAAAAACTCTGACAGGGGTCTAATTACTCAAATATACAAGGAGTTAAACCAATTGTATAAAAAATCAAGCCATTCCCCAATTGATAAATGGGCAAGAGACATGAATAGGCAATTTTCAGGTAAAGAAATCAAAAGTATCAATAAGTACATGAGAAAGTGTTCCAAATCTCTAATAATTAGAGAAATGCAAATCAAAACAACTCTGAGGTATCACCTCACACCCAGCAGATTGGCTAAAATGAAAGAAGGGGAGAGTAATGAATGTTGGAGGGGATGTGGCAAAATTGGGACATTAATGCATTGCTGGTGGAGTTGTGAACTGATCCAGCCATTCTGGCTGGCAATTTGGAATCATGCTCAAAGGGCTATAAAAGAATGCCTGCCCTTTGATCCAGCCATACCATTGCTGGGTTTGTACCCCAAAGAGATCATAGATAAACAGACTTGTATGAAAATATTTATAGCTGCGCTTTTTGTGGTGGCAACAAACTGGAAAAGGAGGGTATGCCCTTCAATTGGGGAATGGCTGAACAAACTGTGGTATATGCGGGTGATGGAATACTATTGTGCTAAAAGGAATAACAAACTGGAGAAGTTCCAGGCGAACTGGAGAGACCTCCGGGAACTGATGCAGAGCGAAAGGAGCAGAGCCAGAAGAACATTGTACATAGAGACTGATATACTGTGGTAAAATAGAATGTAATGGACTTCTGTACCAGCAACAATGCAATGACCCAGGACAGCTCTGAGGGATTTATGGTAAAGAAAACTACCCACATTCAGAGGAAGGACTGCAGGAGAGGAAACACATAAGAAAAGCAACTGCTTGAACGTATGGGTCGAGGTGGACATGATTGGGGATGTGGACTCAAAATTACCACACCAATGCAACCACCAACAATATGGAAATAGGTCTTGATCAAGGACACATGACAAAACCAGTGGAAATGTGCATCGGCCATGGGTCGGGGGAGTGTGGGGGGTGAAGGGGAAAGGTGGAGCATGAATCATGTAACCATGTTAAAAATGAATATTAATAAATGTTAAAAAAAATCAGTGGGTTGACAATGATGGGGAAAGTATGAAAGGTTTTTAGACATCAAAAATGATAATGAGATCTAGAGCTAGAAAGAACTTTATGGTTCTTGTATTTAGACCTTTGATTTTACATTTAGAACACTGAGGTCCCTGAGAGAGAAAGGAAGTGTCTGAGTAGCATCACATAGGTAGTAAAAAAAACCAAGATTCCGACCCCAAATGTGGGGCTCCTTCCCACTCTGCTGCAGTGCCGCTTGAGAAAAATTAATACTATCTATAACATTTGATAATTAACATTACTCTGTAATATATCCTTTTTTTGGGTCAAAACTCACATCTCTTAAACTAGCTCAAAAAGAGACCCCTCCTAGCCCAAATGATCATGCCTAGCTCCCAAGGCATCTGGCTCCTTAACCAGTTTGGGCTGGCCTCCTCCCAAATGGGACTCTCTCTTCAGTTCTTCCCACAGAGAACCAGCTTGAGCTAGCTAGGCTCTTAACAAGGGACAAGAGTCTTGTCCTTGTTTTTTAATCAAGATTGGAGGTGACTTGGTTTCCAAAGGAGAAGCCAAAACCAGGGAGAATCTTACTAAACCATGATTGCGGGAAGAAGCTGGATCTTATGGAGAACTGGTGTTCCTTGAGTATCAGAGAGGGGCATGATTATTCAAGCTTGAAGGCCAAACCACTACTAATCAAAGTTGTTTTCTGTTTCACCCAGGAGGTCCAAATGATGGACTGTTTCACTTGCAATATTCTTTACTCTAGTTTTACCACGTCTCCTTACCGTAAGTTCTCACTCACCTTTAATAGTCCGCAGAGACTCTCCCAATTTAGTCATATCTACTTTTCCATCAGCTGAAAGAAAAAAGGAATAATAGTCTGAGATCCAGGGACAGTGATACAGAAGCAGTGATACTGATTATGATCAAAATGGCATGAAGTTCTCAGACCATGAAACAAAGTCTAGGAAGGGGATGATTTTTCATGATTTACCCAAGAATGTGATTCTACTTCTCCATGTATCACAGGGTGATGGAAGTATCTTTCCTTTATTGTAACTCCTTCTTTCTAATTGGATATCAAATTCCACAAATAATTAATAAACTTCTTTGAGAAATCAAAGTTTGGGTCCACAGAATAAAAGAAAAAAGTAGTAGATTTTTCTTGTTATTTGCCAACAGATACTGTCTCCTTACTCTATCTTATTTAAAGGCAAGATCATAGCAGGAAGACACAGTGTGTCTCTATTGGCAAAGATAAGAAAAATCTACTACTTTTTTCTCTTACCCTGTGGACCCAAACTTTTATATTGCCCAATATCCCTTAAAAGCAAAAAGTGCTAGTCAAAAATGAAAAGATTCACTTTGATAGAATGTCCTTGCCTAGTAAGGATAGGGGTGGGAATTGTGATTTCATTGGTATAAGAAATGCTTTATCTGCTTTAGAGAATTTCCTAGAGCAGCATTGGTAAAGATGTGGCACAGATGTAGAGCCATCACACATGCAAAGCCGACACTGGAGGAGCTGATCCATTTCCCCTCTTTCCAGAGCCCAAGGACATTTTTTGCATGCCCCACCTCTCTGCCCAACTGCTCAAAGCAAGCACTTCCTCCCTCAGCTCTCTCTGGTAATGAAGAGTAAGACAGCTTGAATTTGCCCTATTGGCACTTGAACTGGAAAAGGTTCACCATGGCTATCCTAGAGTATGAATTTCCCAGAGTTGCAACAGCCTGAATGTAGCAGAGCTGGGATTTGATAATAGCTAACATATGTGTGCACTTATATGCACATATGAATATATACATACATGTGCATATATATACATACATACCCATAAATTATTATATGCCAGGCATTGTGCTAAGTGTTTTACAGTTATTATCTAATTTGATCCTCACACTAACCCTGGGAGGTGGATGCTATTTTTACCTCCATTTTACAGATGAGGAAACTGAGGCAAATAAGGTTAGGTGACTAGCTCAGGGTCACACAATTACTGATCAAGGTCCAATTTGAACTCTGTTTTTTCCTAATCCAGGCCCAGTGCTCTATCCACTGCATCAACTAGTTGCCCCATTAATTCAATTCAATTCAATTCAATTCAACAAATGTTTATTAAGTGTCTATGTGCCAGGCTTATGTTAAGTGCTAGGGATACAAAAAGAAGCAAAAGACAGTCCCTGCCCTCAAAGAGCTTAGCACCTGATCTAAATAATCCATGTACTGTTGCAGGCATACTTTCACTAATGTTGCTAATGTTCGGTGAACAATAAATATATCCTCTGTTGTTTCTGTATCCACTGAGCCACCTAGCCTCTCCTCAAAATGATATTCTTTTTCTTTTTTTTTAAAAAACCCTTACCTTTCGTCTTGAAATCAATACCATGCACTGGTTCCAAGGCAGAAGAGTGGTAAGGGCTAGGCAATGGGGGTTAAGTGATTTGCCCAGGGTGACACAGCTGGGAAGTGTCTGAGGCCAGATAGGAACTTCAATCCACTAAGCCACCCAGCTGCCCCCATGATATTCTTAAAATACAGGAATATGTGACCTCAGCCTCCTCATTCTTCTGATTAATTAGTTTTATTTGCTTATTTATTTCTTTTAACATGTGAAACTCTTCAACTTGGAGTTTAAAGTCTCTTGAAACCTGGTTCCAAACCATCTTTGTAATGTTACTATATATGACTCTCCTTCATACATACAATTGTCTAGTCAAGATGACTTTTGTGGCATTCTCACACATGATATTCTAGTTCCTGTCTGTGCTTTAGCCCTGGATATACCTCATACCTCATACACTCTCTTTCCTTTTAAAGACCCTAATTTCCTTTGAAGCTCTGTTCAAGTGCTATCTTTTTTGAGAGACTTCCTTCCTGATCCCTCCAGATCCTGGTGCCTCTCCTATCCCACCAAAGAACTGGTATTTATATTCTGCATATGTGTGCCATGGTTAGAATATACCTCTTGGAACATGTGAGACAGGAAGTCTTCTTACTTTGGGATAGAGCTTTCTACATGCTTTAAAAAATTTCATTTTATTTTCCCCAGTTAAAATTTTATTTTCTCTTTCTCCTCTTTCTCCTCTTTCCTCCTCTCAGTGGGAAAAAAGAAAAAAACATAACCTTTGTAACAGATCTTCTATATGTAAACAAAACAAAAAAATGAAAACAACATACACACACACACACACAGCCCACAGGGAAGACTAGAGATAGACTAGGGAGAGAGGTGATACCCAAGTCTGTATGATGACCCTGAGTAACTGTAACTCTAGTTTCATAAGCTTCCTTACTTAGGTCCAAGCCCTTGTGAAGGGTACAGTGGAATCTGAAATGCTCACCACCAACTTGAAGCATTTTCAATAGATCTTCCATCTCGTCCTTGGTGAGATCCTCCCCCGTGGTGTTCAGAAAGTTGTCCAGGTTACTGACACTGATCTTCCCCTCTTAGGAAAGCCAGATGAGAGATGAGAAGACAAGTCATTGTTTGTGATTTCAGTATGTGATGAGCAACTTTTACAACCAAGTATCACTATTTCCAAATTGAGTCTGAAAAGTAGGTATGTGGCAAGATTTCCCATGTGTGTGTCACGAGAGCCTTAATGAAGGGAAAGGGAACCTGTTCCCTCATTTGAAGTTCAGGCATTTTCAGATATAGAGCCAAAAAGTAGCAATTGGAAGTAGCATGAAATGTGTTTGTGCCAACTTTGCCATTAGGATCATTCAGACAAATCATAGGAACTGAGAGGTAATAACGATTATGAGAATATTTAGCATATTTGTAATGCTTTAGGGTTTCTAAAACACTTTGAATATGTTATCACATTTGATCCTTAGAAATGGCTGTATTTAACGGTATAAAAAATTTGGACTTTTTTTGTACTAATAATCCCCTAATCCTCCATAGAGATCTTGGTGGAGGAATATCAAGTATTTCAAAAGTAGTCTCCTATTTGAACTGTTTTTTTCTTGCTAATATATACCCAGAGGTTAACTATCCCTACTGACCAAATAACTCAATCACCAGTGCCTCACTTGAGTGTTTGCTCTGTGCACCTGGAGTACTGTGATAAGAGTGAGTCACATCATCAAAAATGAAGAGAATATACACATATGTATAAATGTGTATATGTGTACATAGATAGATAGATAATATGTGCTATAAAGACACAAAACAGCAGTCATCTGTCCTCATTCAGATGGTTCCAAAGAAGAATTTAAGATTATTGGCCAACACAGATATACAATTGATATAATGGTAGAGGAGATCTATGTAATGGTTCTTCTATAGGGCCTCTTACCTTTTAAAGACTTCACAAAATCTATCAGTTTATTCAAGTCTATGTTTCCATCATCTGCAACACAAGGGATAATTTACACTTAGTGGCCATTTTTAGGAGAGTCACAAGTACAAGGGGAAAAGTTTGAAGTTAGTTGAACTGATAAAGTCAGGATTTTCAAGATTTCTTCTAATTTGTATCCTCTTTAGGCCCACACTGAGGAGCAGAGCATCAGTCCAGTCACAAGGGTACAATCACATATTCTTTAATATGCTTTCACTAATTTGGCTAGGTGGTACAGTGGATAGAATACTGGGACTGTTCTCAGAAGACCTGATTTCAGAATTGGCCTCTGATGCTTACTAGCTGTGTGATCCTGGACAAATCATTTAATTTCTGTTTACCTCAGTTGCCCCAATTATAAAAAGGAGACAATAACTGCATGTACCTTGTAATGTTATTGTGAGGATCAAATGAGATAATTACTATAAAGCACTTAGCAAACTATGTAAAAGTATATTCCCTTTCCAGCCATAACATTTTTGGGTTTGTACCCCAAAGAGATCAATCATAGATAAACAGACTTGTACAAAAGTATTTATAGTCACGCTTTTTGTGGTGGCAACAAACTGGAAAAGGAAGGTATGCCCTTCAATTGGGGAATGGCTGAACAAATTGTGGTATATGCTGGTGATGGAATACTATTGTGCTCAAAGGAATAATAAACTGAAGGAATTCCATGTGAGCTAGAAAAACCTCCAGGAATTGATGCAGAGTGAAAGGAGCAAAGCCAGAAGAACATTGTACACAAAGACCAATACACTGTGGTAAAATAGAATGTAATGGACTTCTGTACTAGCAGCAATGCAATGACCCAGGACAATTCTGAGGGATTTATGGAAAAGAACACTACCCACATTCAGAGGAAGTACTACAGGAGTGGAAACAGAAGAAAAACAATTGCATGAACACATGGGTTGAGGTGGACATGATTGGGGATGTGGACTCGAAACTACCACACCAATGCAACTATCAACAATTTGGAAATAGGTCTTCATCAATGACACATGTTAAAACCAGTGGAAATACACATCTGCCATGGGGGGGAGGGGGAATTTGGTGGGGTGAAGGGGAAAGTAAGAGCATGAATTATGTAACCATGTTAACTTTTCAAAAAAATAAATATTAATAAATGTTTTTAAAAAGTATATTCCCTTCCTTTCTCTTCCTTCTCTATCTTCTTATACCAATGAAAATATATTGTCTTGTATTCACAAGGGAAGAACTCCTTTCACTCATACATATCTATCTACTGCCTATGACTTAGTAAAATAATTCCTAGGGACTTCCCTGAGGCACAGAGAGATTAAATGATTTCCTTAGGTTCCTGTAGCTAGTGAGAGTCCTAGACAAGAGGTGAACCCAAGTCTTCCTGACTAAGGCTCAGTATTCAATTAATTGCACCAGCAGTACCAAACTCGAATGGAACTAAAGCATATATAGAATCCACAGGGGCCTCATCTTGACTTCTTGTTCAGTTGTTTAAGTCATGTGTGACTCTTTGGGACCCCATTTAAGGTTTTCTTGGCAAAGACACTGCAGTGTTTTGCTATTTCCTTCTCCAGCTTGTTTTATAGATGAGGAAACTGAGGCAAACTGGATAAGTGACTTGCCTAGGATCATACAGCTACTGTGTATCTGGGGTTGCCTCCTAACTGCCTGACTGTTTTCAATCTATTCACTTAAATGGATAGCAGATACTCTATTGCTCCTCTGAAGCCTCTAAGCTCTGCTTAGAACAATGACATCTGGTTGCTTCCTACAACCTTCACTTTCCTATGCCTAATCCCTGTCTCTCCTCTCCTGGTCTCAGCAAACCAGCCTTTCTCTAAAACTCTCCTCTTACCCCTGTGATTAACAACACTCTAGCCAGAATAACCTTTCCAAAATTCTTTTAGCATGTCAGTCTCCTGCCAAGCAATCTACCATAGCTCACCAGTGTCTACCACATCAAATTTAAAGTTTTCTTATTGACCTCTGAAGCCCTACTTACCTTGGCCTCACCATATCCACTCAAACTATTTTTCCACTGTGTTTTTTTAAACCCTTGTCTTCTGTCTTAGAATCAATATTCAGTATAGGTTCCACAGCAGAAGAGTGATTAGGGCTAGGCAATTAGAGTTAAGTGACTTGCTCAGAGTCACACAGCTAGGAAATAAATGTCTGAGTTCTGATTTGAACCCAGGACCTCCAGTTTCCAGGCCTTGCTCTCTATCCACTGAGTCACCTAGCTGTATCCCTCCCCCCTTTTCATTATGAATCCCTTTGCTCCACGCAGGTCAGCCTCCTCATTGTTCTCCAAATGTATCCTGCTCATTCCCACGTTTTCATAACCTCTTCTTATAATCTTTGCATCCTTTTAAATTTGAATACCTTAGCTCATAAGGCTGTGTGATGGAGTAGACCAAAGGCCATCCTTGGAGTTAGGAACAACTGAGTTTAAATCTTGCCTCTATGACTATGACTACGGACTTAACTTTTTAGCAGCCTAGGTAATTTTCTAGACTTTATGTTACATCTAATTTGCCAGTCTCAAAGAGAGTTTTCATATGGGAGTTTCCTCCACATTAATGAAAGTTTAAGTATAGTGCCATTTCTTCCCTACAAAACCCAACTCACTGATTAAAACAAACAAACAAACAAACAAAAAACCTCAAATACAACTTGTTTTGTATGTTCAGTCATTTGGTCTTGTCTGACACTTTGTGACCCTATGGACCATACTTGTCCATAGATATTGCCAAACAACTCCAGGGTATTAAGGAAAACTGAGGTTAAGTAACTTACTCAGGGATACACAGCTAGTAAGTATCTGAGACTGGATTTGAACTCATGTCATCCTGCCTCCAGGTTCCAAGCTCGATCTACTAAGCTTCTTAGCTGCCTTTTAGGCAAGCAAAGGTTAAGTGACTTGCTCAAGGTCCTTCAGCTAATGTTTGGGGCTGGATTTAAACCCAGGTCTTCCAGAGCCACTGTTGTATCCACTTAGCCATCTAGCCACAAAATCAACAAATGGCAGTCTAAAAAAATTATTGAAGTTTAAAACAACTCTTCCACTAAAATTTTATGTTGATTTCTCACTATGGTGTAGAGCAACACTGGCTTTTCAGAAAAATCAATGTCAATGGAACATAAGCTCTGACAGCTTCAACCACGGTTTAAGAACATGGATTCTAGGATCAATTGTGTACTTCTTGTCCAAGGCAGAGCTTAGCTAAATTTGGAGAGATTTAGCACCAAGAGAGCCAGCCATCAGATGATGAAATAGTCATAGCAACTAATTAAATAGTGTTGGTACTATGTATACTGTGATCTACATCGAAAGCACAGGTCTTTTTCAGCATTGAATCATAATGACAACTATATTATATACGATTATATGTAATCTTATTTCAGATCCTGCAATGAATAGAAAATGGTGATAAGAAAGTAAAATGCATTATCTATCTACCAGAAGAAGTAAAAGCGTTATTGTTTATAAGGAAAAAAATACAACCTATGCCTTTTCAAAGCAATTGTGGGTGGTTTCTAGCATAATAAGAATCCAAGCTGTTGATGTTTGGAAGCTTAAAAAAGGTTTAATAAAGATGCCATCATCATCATCATTGCTAGCATTTATATAGAACCTATTATGTACCAGACATTGTGTCAAATGCTTTACAACTATTATCACTTTTTGATCCTCACAATAAGCCTTCTAGGTAGGTACATTATTATCTCCATTATACAGTTAAGAAATCACAGCAAATAAAGGTTGTGACAGCCCAGGATCACTTAGCTAGTAACTGTTTTAGGCTGGATCTGAACTTTGGATGTCCTGACTCCAGATCTGGCACTCTATCTACTGTGCCACTAACTGCCATAATTTTATGAACGATTTTTTATCCTCTTTTGTTCTTAACACCATAGACACATAATATTTGCTGATAGATGGCTGAGTGTGTTTTTAGAAATACTTCTTTATAAACTCAAGCCAACTTGAAAATTAGTGTGGTTAGAAGAGTATCAAAATACTTACTGTCAACTTGTACGTTTTTCATTAGATTCTGTAATTCTTCATTTGAGAGCCTAACTCCCATGTTTCCCAAAATGCCATCCAGATTATTGACACCAACTGTCATGGCTTAGGAAAGATAGAAATAGCAACTCTTAGCCATATTTACAAGTGTGAAGATTAAAATCTACATTTGGGTACTGTTATCTCCAATTTTTGAGTGAAATGCAAAGGCACAGGAAGATTTATTCAAATGTATGCAGAAGGGATAGGTGTTAATGAGGAAGTCAGGCAAAAAACTTGTCCCTTTAAGTCATATAAGTACAAACAAATAAATGAATGGAAAAAACATTGTGTTCAAGGTTCCCATGCTTTGACTGCCATTTCTATTGCTCTCTCCCACAAAGACCTGTGATTTCTTTCTGGGACCAGTGGCATAACTGAAGGACCAAGAGGCCAAATATAGGGGGTACAAAGAACACTTTTGATCTTGTAGAAGCATGGAAATAGTATAACATAACACCTAACTGATTTGTAAAAATAGGAAACTCCTAGATGGTAAGATAGATTAGTCCTTCTTTTTCCATGTGACTGCCAGCCCAGAAGTGGTCTTGCTATGGTGTACCTGATTCCTTTTTCCAGTGTCTCATCCCACCCCATCAGGTAGTGCCACTCATGCTGGGTGCAAAAACATTCTTATTTATAGGTACAGATTTGGTTGAGAATGTAGCCAATTCCTCTGAAATTACACTTTCCATACTTCAAGTTGTCATTGGCAACAACATACTCTCAGTTCAATTTCCTACAGAGGAATAAAGGTTATTTTGACCATAAACATGAGAATTTAGCATATATGCATGTAGGCAATTATAGCTTGGAGAGAAACTGCTATATATTTCTCTCTCTAAAAATTGTATGTTTCTCTTTTAATGTGTTTTAAAATGTTCTAAAGAAAAGAGGGTCTAGTAAGCAAGTTTGTGTTGTAGATATCAATTGGAGACCAGACTTTATAATTTTCAGAAAGTCAACAAATGTTGGTAAAGAAACTGATTATAGGTTTGATCTTCACATTAGCTTTGATACTTTACTCGAATCAAAGGATTACAGAGACTGTGATACAGGTGTTCCGATGCTCCTGATGGCAGCTTTTCTAAATTAAAAGTATTGGAAGATATAGGTAAGCTAGTGTATTCCTAGCCTTGTAAAATAAAACTTAAATGTCATGCAAATAAATAGCATAGCAACACAGTCCAGCTTTTTTTAGGTTAGAAGATGGATCTCATTGAAACCTCAGTTCTGGAAGCCTTAGTGTCAGATGGAGTCCTTTCCCCCTCGCTCACCAAGAAATCTAGATCTTCTTTCTAATTCCATTCTCTTTCTACCCTCAGTACAAATAACAGCCTTTTGACTCTCCTCTGGGTCACTGAGAGAATAGTAATTCAGATTTGGTTTGCGAATTTCTCACTTTGCTCAAGGAAAATGGCACCCAAGGCCTAACTAAATCATGAGTCTTTGAGCTTGCAAGTTTTTAGAATTTTCCAGCTTCTACAAATGTCTCTCAATTTACTCTTTTCTACATTTCTAAATCACCATCATCTTCTTCTTTCTACTCATCCTGATGTGGGTCTTCTCCTTAGACAGCTGCAATCTCATTGGCTAGCTACTAGCCATGCCCATCACTATCTTTATTTGCACATATAAACAACTGTTCATGTAGGATATACAACATGTAATATTCCAAAACATAGACACACCCAGAAAGGCATAATTTCAGGTCAGAAATACTGACACACAGGCCAACATAATAAACATAGGAAAATGTGGTTCAGGGCATTATTCTCTGAGTTAGGGTTCTGTAGATAAAATACAAACAAAAAGTCAGGTCCACTTGTTGTATTCATAGTTTATGTTTTAGATGAATTTCTATATTAACTAAAATCCTCCACTCAAGTCCTACTCCGATGCCTGTGGGTGGTATGAAGGCAATCCCGAATTTTGGGAGGCTCATTGTTAAGACACATGCATCTTGTAAACTTTAAAGGACTATATAAAACTGAATTATTGATTTTGCTATCCCTTCATGTGCCATCTTAAATCTTTCTTCTTTTCACTACCAAACTTCTAGAAGGAATACCTAATGCTTCCATTGAAATTGGTTTCTATTTCTGACCATTTTACTGAAAACTGATCTTTCCTAAGTTATCAGTAATTGCTTTCTTAAATGGTCTTTTCTTTGTCTTCATCCTACTTGATTGCTCTGCAGTTTTTTACACTGCTAATCAATTTTTTCTCCTGGATACTTTCTTTCTTGCCTTGGACTTCCTGACACTGCTCTTTTCTGGTTCTCCACCCACCTATATGATCATGCCTCAGTATCCTTTTCTAGATTCGTTACCCATTGATTGCCTCTTTAGCATGGGTGCTCCACAGAGCTCTGCCTGGGACTTCTTTTCTTAGTAATTTTTTCACCTTTCATGAGTTGACTTTGTCAATTCTCAAATCTATACCTCTAACCCTAATTTCTGAGTTCCTATTTGACATGATCCACAACCTGTCAGTGATGGGCAAACTACCACCCCCGGGCCAGATATGGCCCCTTGAAATATTCTATCCAGCCACTTGACATTATTCCTAATCTGACTAATACAATGAGTAGGATACAATACAAAGAAATACAAAGAAACTTCGAAAGAGTTGCCTTAGAAACAGACTGACAGATGAGCATTTCTGTTCCTTTGGCCCCCTCTTTAAAAAGTTTGCCCATCCCTGTGACTGCTCCTGGCTATGCCACTGTAATCTCAAACTCAACATGTTCAAAGCAGAACTCATTAATATGAGTTAATAATTCTCTAAATTAATCTTTCTTCCAGATTTTCCTATTTATGTTGGAAGCACCACCATCTTCACAGAGAGCAAAGTTTATAACCTTGAACTCATTTCTTGCTTTTCTCTCAGCCTCTCTTGTTCATTCAATTGCCAAGTTTGCTTAAATCTTCACAATATCCTCATAGCCACATAGCTATCTCCCTAACTGGAACTTCATCACTTCTTTCTTGGGAACACTGCTGGGTTCTCTGCTTCTAGTCTCTTCACTCTCTAACTCATTCCTGATATAAGTGCCAAATTAATATTCCCAGGAGATAGGTCTGGCCATGTAACTATCCTGCTCAAAAAGCCTTGAGTGTCTCCCTAGGATAAAATAAGAACCCTTAGCTTAGCACTGGAGGCCCTCCATATTCTGGTACTAACTTCTCTTTCCAGACATTTCATATTATAGCCCTTTTTTGAACTCTGTATTCTTGCCAAATTGGTCTGCTGGTTGTTTCCTGACCTAAACATATCATCTTCCAACTCCACAGACTCACAAAATGCTCACGTCTAGAGCATACTCATTCTCATTTCCACTTCTCAGTGTCCTTTATCTTTTATTAGTCTCAGGTCACATGCTACCTCCTCTGAAAAGCCTTGTTTGATTTTTATTCATCTTAGTTGCTAGTACTCAACCCTTTTTAATACCTTGTATTATTTTTAAACCCTTATCTTAGTAAGGCTTAGTGTATCACAGTTCTAAGACAGAAGAGCAGAAAGGGGCTAGGCAGTTGGGAGTAAATGACTTGCCCAAGGTCACATACTAGGCAGTGTCAGAGGCCTGATTTGAACCCTGGTCCTCCAGACTTCAGGCCTGGAGCTCAGTCTACACTATTCTACCTTAGCTGCCCTATTCTAGGTAACTCTTGAGATTATAAATTGCAAAAGAAGATGTCCTCTTCCATGGAGAAGAATTTCCTCACCTGGGTATTTCCTATACCAGTGATGGGCAAACTTTTTAAAGAGGGGGCCAAAGGAAAGGAAATGCTCATCTGTCAATCTGTTTCTAAGGCAACTCTTTCAAAGTTTCATTGTATTGTATCCTACTCATTGTATTTGTCAGATTAGGAATAATGTCAAGTGACCCAATAGAACATTTCAGGGCTGCCCCCATCTGACCCGCGGGCTGTAGTTTGCCCATTGCTGTCCTATACCAATGAAATCAGAGGTCCTAGAAACATCTGATTGATCAGGGAGGAGTTTAGGGAAGTAGTCATTTGTGAGAAGTGAGAAAAGTGTTTTGTAAAATATGAGCTGACATTAGAATTATAACATTCTAGGGGGCAGCTGGGTAGCTCAGTAGATTGAGAGCCAGACCTAGAGATGGGAGGGCCTAGATTCAAATCTGACCTCAGACACTTCCTAGCTATGTGACCCTGGGCAAGTCACTTAACTCTCATTGCCTTAAAAAAAAAAAAAAGAATTATAACATTCTTCCTTCATGATTATTTTCTCACTTACCTTTTTTCTCCTTCAAAACATTTATCAATTTTTTGAGCTCCATCATCCCATTTTCTGTAAGGAAGGAAGTATGAAATGTAGTGTTAAAAGCTAGTCATTTCACATTGCTCTACAAAGAAATTAATTTTCTCTACAGATAAGCATGAAGCCAAGCAAAGAAAAAGTTCTTAATGTATAATGAGCATTTGTTGAGAACTCCTAGTCTCCCCACTTCATAGAATTTTCTTCCCTTCATTTACAGCTAGACATAGTCCATTCTTTAGGGTACAGATCAATTTCTACCTTCTCTATGAGGCTTTTGCCAATAGCCCTCATCTAATTATTCTTCATATCACTCCTTCTGGTACTGTGTCATATAGGATCATAGATATGAATCTAAGTCTTATAATTCTGCCATGAATTCTTATTTTCTGGGGGTATTTTGTATCTCAGTTAACTATCTTTTATTTATTAAGCACCTACTATGTGCTATGTACTATGCTAGGTATTGTGATGAAAAAAAAATGAAACAACTCCCTACTCTCAGAGAGCATATATTATTGTATTAGGAAAGACAACATGTATTTTTGTATACACATATGTGTGTATTATCTTTATATATGTATATAGAGGAAATATAAAATAATACAAGGGGATAAAGTATAAGTCAAAGAAGAAGAAAACACTATGAATTGAGGGATGCAGATCAAGAAAGATTTTATTGTTGAAAAAGATCATTGAGTTGAATGTTGAAAGAAAAGATATTCTAAGAGTCAAAGTTGAGAAGGGAATGCATTTCAGACATGGGGGATTTACAAAGCAAAGGTTAGAAATGGAACGCCAAATATGGGAGAAATAGTCAGTCTGACTGAATTACAGAATATGGGGAGGGAATTACCATATAACAAGACTGGAAAATTGAGTTGAGGCTGGGTTATTAAGGACTTTAAACACTGAATCAAGGCATATTTTATCCCAAATACAAAAAGGAGCCCCTAATGTTTACTGAGTAGGGGACTGACAGGGTCAGATCTGTGTTTAAGTAAAATTACTTTGGCAACTCCAGGAAGATGGACTAGACTGTGGATAGACTTCAGACAGGGAGAAAAAACTAGGTCATGAAAGTAGTTCAGGCAAGGGGTGGTGAGCTAAAGGCATGAGTTAAATGGGGCTTATAGGAATTAAGGAACAGACTGTTTGATTTCCAAAAGTCTAGTTTTTCAGGGCCCACTCACACTTTTAAGAGGTAAACTCCACAGTCAAGCAAAGTCTAAACAGGGCTGGGCTAGAGCTAGAGACAGGATTTGGAACCTTCTATACTCCCTTTAATTTCTCCCTATCTACTGGCACCTTCTCTGCTGTTTAAAACATACCCAAGTTTCCCCCATCTTTAATAAACCAAACCAAACCAAACATCACTAGAACCTACCATTTGTGTAAATGGAATTAGCTCTAGCCCATTCATAGTCAAAACCCTACTCAACCTAGGCATAGAAATGATGTCACCCTCACCTTCCTTAGTGGGGAGGGGAGACGAGTTACCCACACATGACAATAAGTAACAAATCAAGAACAAGGGACTGCCCTTTGGGCAGTCCAAATCAATGTAGAGACTGTCATTTGTCCACTAGAATTAGAGGTGGACCCACGGGAAGTGACGAAAGACACTCTCTCTTTAAGTAAGTTGGTTACTTCCTGTGGAGGCAGTTCCCGCTCTGAACTTGGTGCTGAAGGAGCTCCTGAGACCACAGAAGGCTTACACTCTGTATTGTCACGTGGGCAAGTTAGGCTGACTTCCTTGGCCTTCCTAGGCTGCTTCTAAACTCTGCCTTAAGTAGGCAATTAGCCTATCTGGTTGTTAGGCCTTGAGGCTTGTAGCCTGATTTATTTAGCCTTTTAACCTTCTCTCTAGTCCAGGCATTCGCAGGCCTGGACTAGCCTCTCCCTTTCTCTTTATACCTATACTTTTACCTTCCTAGTTGTAAATAAACTTGCTTCAACCCGATGCTGACTTGGGTCTGATTTAATTACGGAATCAATCTGAACTGTTGATTCCTGGTGGCCACGTTTTAAATATATATCTATAAAACACTTAAATTTCCCTCTTACACATTCCATTAAGTAATCATTCTATATTTCTTCCTTTCTCAGTTGAACTCCTAGAAAAAGTTAGCTGTAATCATTCCCTCTAATTCCTCTCCTCTTTCTTTTCAACCTTTTGCTTCTAGCTTCTCTCTTTAAATGAAGCTGATCTCTCCAAAGTTACCAATAATCATTTCATTTATGACTCTGATGATCTTTTCTTGGTCTGCTTCTTTCTTTACCTCTCAATTGTATTTTACACCATTCACCTTTCTCTCCTGGATAGTGTCTCTTTTCTAAGCTTTTGTAACCCATCTAGCTTTGACTCTTCCTGCCTTTCTTGACTACTCCTTCTTAGTCTCCTTTACTAGATTATTGTTGTCAACTTGGAAAAACACAGAACTACTAAAGTAGTCAATAAAACCAAGTCTTTAATCAGGAAAGGGATTGTGTTCAATATTTGGCCACCATACAAAGTCAAGCGCCTAAAAAACCACACAAAGCCAAGAGCTCTGGGACTCTGGGAACAGTATCTCTGTGAGAATCACCATGTGAGATGATTCTTCAAAGAATAATATAACTTGGGGATCTTATATACCTTTTGGGGAACTAGACAGTAAACATACACTGGCAGGTTACAAGCAGGTTTGGGAAAGAGACAATAGCCAAAAGCTAGACAGGGTATCAGGGAGTGCTCTACCCACAATGAATACAAAAGGAAAGGGGGTCCAGCAAAAGGCTGGACTACCTAGGAGAGGACTTTAATACAAGGAGGAAACTACTAAGACAAAAAACAGGTACTTAATATTTGACTATGTCCACTAGTCCTACCTAAACTGGGGTCTTTAAGTACTTTAAGATCTATTTTCAGTTTGAAAAAGGTCAGTCTGGGACTTACCTCAGGATGAGTTTGGAGGCAGGGGACACAGGGGCAAACTTGGGATTTCCCAAAACCCAGTTGACATTGTCTAGATCTTATCTCTTGGACCTTCATCTCTTCTCTCTGTACTCTCATTTGGTGATATCAGCTCCCATGAGAGGGCTAAACCCATATTATAAACTGTCTATTGGACATTTCAATCTACACTTTGTAGGTATTTCAGACTTGTCATGTTCAAAATATAACTTATCTTTCCCCCTCAGATCTATGCATTTCTTAATTTTCTTTTCCTTCCTTCCTTCCTTCCTTCCTTCCTTCTTTGTGGGAAGCCGTTCTATGTATTAAAACCTTTGGAGAAATAGGATCAAATTTTGGGCCTGTTATCTGGATTCCCTACGTGACCAATCCAGGCTGAGGCAGTCTTTGTGTTTGGTCCTGGTCACCTGAGCCCCAAAAAGGCTCTGGTACCAGCAGGTAGGTTAATCCAAAATCAACTTGATCCCTCCAAGAAGACTATTAGGAGTCATTTAGAGAAACAGAGTCTGTAACAGATATTTTATCTGGATCCCATTACAAAATCATCGACAAGTAAAACTGTGTGTATGATTTTTCTGCACTGCATGTCAGGACAGACAGAATGGGCCATCTAAGATAAAAATCTGAGGCTCCTCTTTTGACTCAGTCTTTGATCCCCACCTTTCTTAGAATTCTTATTGGAGAGCTTTGAAATGGCAGACCAGCATCTACTGAGTTAATGATTCCTTTCCTAACAAATGTTAATTAGATAAGAGTGCATATTCAGATTGGAACTGGCTCCTTTAGGATTTGACTAGTGAGCATCTCCCTGGGATATTTCCTCTCCAGGAATTATCCCCTGCTGAATTGGGGTTTGAAATTTGACTATTTGTCTTTGCATCTGTATTCTTTAGACTTCAATGGATTATGCGTGATTATTGCCCCTTACCAACTGTGACTTCTTTTTTTGAAATGAGTATATAATAAACTTCCAGGCCCGCAGAATTCGGGACAGCATGGACTAACCACTAGTCTAGTTGTTCTCATTTTCTTTCTCCTGCTTTAACCATCCTATGCCACCACGCCGCTCAGGACCCCAAAAAATCATATAGAGGCATGGC
>NC_058133.1:203813819-203837404 GCF_016433145.1 Gracilinanus agilis | reverse complement strand
CCTTCCTTCCTTCCTTCCTTCCTTCCTTCCTTCCTTCCTTCCTTTCCTTTCCTTTCCTTTCCTTTCCTTTCTTTCCCTCTATAACCCTCCCCCTTCCCCTCCATTCCCCCTCCCTGCCTCTCTCTCTCTTTCTGTTTCTCTGTCTCTGTTTCTGTTTCTGTCTCTTTTCTTTCTCCTTGCCTTCTGTTTTAGTATCAGTTCTAAGACAGAATAGTAGCAAGGGCTAGGCAAATGGGGTTAGATAACTTGCCCAGGGTCACACAGGTAGGAAGTGTCTGGGGCCATATTTGAACCCAGGTCCTCCTAACTCCAGATGCTCTATCCACTGTGCTACCTACTTGCCTCTCTTTCCTGTTTTTTTCAGTGCATCACTATCCTTTCAGCCATCTAGATTTTCAACCTCAGTTTCCTCCTCAATTTCTCACACTCCCTAATCTCACATATCCTGTCATTTGCCAAATCTTATAATTTATACTTTTATAACACCTTTTGAATTTATCTCCTTCTCTCCACTCACACAATTATCACTCTTTTTTTTTTAAACCCTTAACTTCTGTGTATTGACTTATAGGTAGAAGAGTGGTAAGGGTAGGCAATGGGGGTCAAGTGACTTGCCCAGGGTCACACAGCTGGGAACACAATTATCACTCTTGATGAGGCCTTCATCACCTCTTTCCTGAGAATGTTGTAGTGATCTCCTAATTGATTTCTCTGTCTTAGGTCTCTTCTCTTTCCAATGCATCCTCCATGCAGCTGCCAAAATGATTTTCCTATAGTACATAGATGACCACTACCCAATAAACTCTAAGGGTTCCCAATTGCTCCTGGTATAAAAATAAGCATTTTTGCTTGGCATTTAAAGCCTATCACAACTTGTCCCGGGTCTACTTTTCAAAACTCATTGCACATTGCTTTCCTTCAAGGACATTATAATACTATAATCCAGCCAAACTGATTTTACTGTTCTTCATATGTGACTCCCCAACTCCTTTCTTTGTGCTTTGGAATGGCTCTCTGATAACCCTCTTCCTGCTGTCTTTTAGCATACCTACATTCAAGGTTCACTGCAAGTTACACTTTTCTACATGAAGCCCTTCCTTTTATACATTTAGTGGCTAGTATTATCTCTCTGTGTAATCTTTTTTTTTTAAATAACCCTTACCTTCTGTCTTAGAATCAATACTGTGTATTATTTCCAAGGCAGAAGAATGATAGGAGGTAGGCAATGGGGGTTTAAGTGACTTGCTCAGGGTTACCCAGCTAGGAAGTATCTGAATCCAGATTTGAAACCAGGATCTCCCATCTCTAGGCCTGGTTCTCAATCCACTGAGCCACTTAGCATACTCTTTCCTATACTCTTGAATTTATTTCATATATAGCAATATATGTTCATGTTGTCTTTCATAGTCAGATTCTAAACCCATTTGGGAACAGGGATTGTTTTTGCTTAGGTTTTTGTGTTCATTATAGGACCTTAATAAATGTTTTATGGATTAATGAATTGGTTTGGGCCCAGTCATTGTCTAGTGCTATGATAGCGAACCTATGGCACATGTGCCAGAGGTGGCATGCATAGACCTCTCTGTGGGCAGGCATGCTAAGGACCCAGTCCCCAGGGACCCAGTGGGCCATTTCTTGCAGCACAAAGTTTGCCAGAGTTCCTAACTAGAAGCTGGAGGAAGGCATGGCCAGGCTGCTCCCCTTCCCCTTTCTCCAGTAGGAAATTGTAAAGCAGGTCTCTTCAAGACAGCATCCTTTTTTCAGGACCAGATTGCCCCACTCTATCCAGAATATAATGGCTCTTAATAACCTTTGGCCTGAGTGAGACAGAAACAACTTATGTCTTTACTATCAGAAGCAACCACTGTGGTCTTTACAATTCAAAGTATTTTGGGGATTTGGGAATGTGTCTTTTGAGTTTGTACTTTAAAATGTTCAAAATTGTAGTCTAGTGATTTAGGAATAAGTTTTATGAACCAGAAGCTAGGATAAAAGCCTTTTTGCTGTTATGCAGCTCCCTGCCCCATTTTCTTTCACAAGCAAACTTGGACTTAATTACTTAATTTGCATTCTTCTTCCCCTCACCTTTTACTTACCCAGCCTGTTCAATTTGCATTCAAAGGGGTCCCTGCAAGAGGGAGAACAGCTGGGCTAGAAGCTCTGGAAAACACCATAGTGGCTTGCTAATCTTCCAATCAGCCCTGTATCCAAATGAAAATCTAACTTCTACCCTTGACCATTTGCTAAAAAAGATTAATTTGGAGGATACTTGTTTCAGAAAGGCCGGAATGTAATGGGGTGAATGTGTCAGGATGATATCACCAGATTATTAACCAGAAGCTTATATTTTCCTATAAATAAGGGGTTTTCCTGTAAGTTGGGGTTTTTTGCTTCCCCCCCCCCCCAGGTTTAAGGGAATCATAGCTCACATAACTGGGAGCAGAGTGCTTGTGCCCCTCGCCTCTCCCTCTCCCCAAGCCTGACTACATCACCTGCTCACCACCCCCCCACCCCCCCACCCCCGGGTGGAGTAAGACTGGGAAAGCACTTCACCCAGCACTCAGTGGAGGTGGAGGGAGGGACACAGAATGTGGACTCTGGAGGGGCTTGGGCACAGCGCTTAATCTGGGAGGGTGGGGTGGGGACGGGCCTGGCACTCCATCTCTAAAAGGTTTCCTCCATCACTGGCCTGGTGAACTACAAATTAGCACCAATGAAATCAAAGGAACAAATCAAGAGTCTTGATTAGGAAGTAAGAAAAGGACATGCAGGACCAGAAAAACACTTCTAAGAACTGCTTGACAGTGGAATAGGAAGAACTAGGCAAGTCAGATGTCTGCTCTGAGCCCCCTCTGAAGATGATCAGATCTCTATAATTCAAGGCTTTCTAAGTGGTCAGACATCTTTATATAAAAAATAATCTTCCTCATAGTTTCTTATAGCTATTGATGTGAGATTTGTGGATTGCTGTATCAACTTCTAAAATAAGAATCTCCTTTACTGTAAAAAAAATAACTGTTATTTTCATCAGATTGATTCCTATTCAATTACTAGTTAAAATTAATGATACCAAGGGAAAGGGGTTTTAATTGGAGAGGACAGAGAGAGACAAATTTGGAGTTTAGGGCCTTTGGGAAGGAAGGCAGACCTGAGTAAGCATCAAAATCTGGAGCTTTCATTAGCCAGAGGGAGCTAAAGTACCTGGGAGACTGATGAAAGGGAAGTTTTTCTTAAATGAATTGCCTATGGTCCAATTTGTCTATTCCTTCCTAGGAGAAGATGGAAAAGAACTCCTCTCTTTCAGTGGTTCCCAAACTTTTTTGGCCTACCACCCCCTTTCCAGAAAAAATATTACTTAGCCCCCTGGAAATTAATTTTTTTTAAATTTTAATAGCAATTAAATGTGGCCATCACCGCTTCCTTGTATCGCTGCAGCACCCACCAGGGGATGGTAGTGCCCACTTTGGGAATCACTGCTTAGATAATAGGAACAAATAGAGGAATATCCCAATTCCATTGCCTATTCTGATTTATAATATTGGAAGGCATGATTTAATTAGGTGGAAAGAAGGTAAATAACATGTTGACATAACTTTTTTAATCTTTGGAACATGAGCTCAACTAAGAAATATATCTCAGGAAGAGATTCAGTCAAAATAATGCCAGTGCTTTTAGTTGTAGGCAGTTTGGGATACAAATATCTTTGAGGGTTAGAGAAACATGGGAGCAAATGTGGTATAATTAGGCTGCCATGGTAGTGCACTAGTGGTATTACTAGTAATAAAGTAAAAAAGGCATTAAGATTCACCTTAATTGTTGAGTTTCTAAGAATATAAAAAAGGATTTGTATTCTTATCCCCTCAAAATTAATTTGTAAGGAAATTATTCATGTAATCTTAGGTGAAAAGAGGGTAAGAAGTAAGACAATTGAAGATACTTTATTACACTACCAATACCACTTCTTCATTTTCAATCTTTTTTACCTTTTACTTTCCCTTTTTCCTATACTTATTTTTTCTTCATTTCTTTTTTCCTTCTGCTAAGGTCTTAACTTCTTCGGGGGTTGTCAGTGATGCCAATATTTTATATTGTTGGTGCCACTCACAAGAAAGCAGCATGGTATAATGGAAAGGATTCTAGATGTGGAATCAAAGGACCTGAGTTCAAATCTACTCTTCCACTTTCTACCTGTGTGACCTTAGAAAAACTACTTTATCTCCCTGGGCTTCACTTAATCTGAAAAAATTAAGAGGTTGGACTTATTAACTACTATATTCCCTTTCAGTTCTAAATCTATAGACTATGATCCTAAGAGGTCATTATTCTTGATATTAATAATAATGACACAAAGGTCAATATTTCTGCTTGGTTCAGAATGGATCATTCATATAAATATAGTCTTACATGTAAGCTAGTTAGTACAAGAGTACCTGAACACTTACCATCAACTGGTATTTCTTTTAGCAGGTCCTGCTGTTCCTTGTCAGTAAGTTGCAGCCCCATTTTGTTGAGGACATCTTCTAGGTAATTCATATCTACCTTCCCACCTTAGAAAAAACATGAATGAGAAAAGAAAATCTTGAATTTTGAATGAGAAAAATCTAATGATTCTGAAATGTAAAAAATTCTAATTTTTGTATTCATGTCTCATTATTCTTAGTTTTAGTATGAAAAGCAAGCTCACAATGTGATTGGTCCAACTATTCAGAGAGATGGGGGTTGGAATGGGTAATCAGGAGAACCTGTTCCCAGTTACAAGTAATTTGACATCATGAATAGAGTGCTGGATGTGTAGTCTAAAAGACCCAGAGTCAAATCCTGTGAAATGCACAAAAAGACGCTTAACCTCCTTGAGCCTCAATTTCCTTATCTTTAAAATGGTGGTAAAAACAGCAGGAAGACAACATCCCTAAACTCAGATGCAGCCAAAGTTTATAGATATAAACATTTCATTCACAAAAGAGAAAAAGAAGAAACTGATGTGTTGGGTATGCAATGTAAAAAGGCTAGAACAACATTGAATAAAAAACAAACTGCAAGAAAACCCAAACTCTTCTGCTATTCAAAACTACTCTTCTTCTGATCTTGAGCTGATAAAGTAGTGACAAAATCTTTTAGTTCATGGCCACCTTTAATAGAGTACTGATAAAAAGTGTTATACTCTTTCAGTGATGAGCAGTTCTCTTAAGCCCAAGAACTGTTTTTTTAAAGGTAATAGAGAATTCTACTTTGTTCAGTCAGCTCCAAACCTCTCTTAATAAGCAAGGCAGACAGTAAAAGAATCTTTCCCCCTCTGTTTCTCTTGTTTAAGATACAGGAGGAAGAAGAGGGCAACATAGAAATATCTGGAAGCTTTCCCCTCTCTCAGTAGTACAGGTTATTAAGTAGCAACAAGCCCTCATAACTTTTTATTTTTATTTTTTTTCATTTTTACATGCAGAAATCATTTTTCATAATTGTTTTCTGACATTTTGTGATCCAAATTCTTTCCTTCCCTCATTTCCCTGAGAAGGTAAATAATCTGATATAGGTTTATGCTAGTGCTATTATCCAATACCTATTTCCATATCCTCATGTTGTGAAAGAAGATACATATCAAATATAAAGAAAAAACTCATAAAGAAAATGAAGTGGAAAATAGTAAGCCTTGATTTGCATTCAGACTCTTAGCAGTTTCTTCTATGACTGTGGATAGTATTTTTCATCATGAGTACTTTGTGCTTATTTTGGATCTTTGCATTGCTTATAATAGTTAAGTCCTTCATAGTTGAACATTGCACAGTATGTCTGTTACTGTATACACTGTTCTCCTGGTTCTGCTCACTTCATTTTGTATCACTTCATATAAACTTTTCTAGTTTTTTTAAAAATAATCCTGTTTGTCATTTCTTATAGCATAATAGTATTTCATTACAATCATATACCACAATTTGTTCAGCCATTCCCCAGTAGATGGACATTCCTTCCCTTTCTAACTCTTTGCTACCACAAAAAGAGCTACTTTTAAAATTTTTGAACATATAGGCCCTTTCCATTTTCTTTGAGCTCTCTGTCCTAGGTATTGCTAAGTCAAAGAGTGTGGTTCCAAATTTCTTTCTAGAATGATTGGATCAGTTCACAACTCTACCAACAATGAAAAGACCAAGTTTAAAAAACAAACAAACAAAAAACAGTTTTTAACTATTGCTCTAAGGAAAAAACATGTGCACTAGTAAGATGAAAGACTAGAGTACCAAAACATTCCATTAATTATTATCACACTGTAAAACATAACATTTATTATCTAGCAAAAAAGAAAATTTTAAATACTATAGCAACAGTTACCACAAGATAAAATTTTTTACCATTTGCATATGGTGTAACTAGTTAAATTGGGCAAAAATAATTATGCCCATCATCCCAAAATTAAGGGAGCTACTATAAACTGTTAAATAAACCAATTCATCTATGTAGTAAAATAATGAGAGTTCATAGTAGGTGAATAGAAGATTTTATGGAAGATAGAAAAAAGATAATTTCTACTGATGAAACTCACTTTTACATTCAAGGATCTACCAAAACCATTATCAAGTGAGCTCGTAAGATCAGAGCATTTGATCTCATTCATTCCTCAAAAAATGTTTGGGAGAAGATTTTTATTTTCAAAGGGCCTGGAAGTATTATACCCATTGAAAAGATGATGAATTTTAATAAATATATTGATATATTAAAAAAAGTAAAAAGAATTGCCCTGTAATTACAGATATAGAATAGAATGTAATATAGAATAGAATACAGCAATGTAGCCTTGCACCATGCTGATAATTGTCGTGAAAGGTTTGACTTGAGCCATAAGAAGGCATATGAAGCCAGAGAAAAGAAGCAATAAGAAGAGATGTAAGAAGCAGAAGATTAATTTCACTGCAGGAGGAGTCACAATCTTGAAGAAGAGGGTGGAAAACATACATGGGCTTCTAGCTAAAACAATTGACATTTCAATTGCTTTGATAAGAATTTGCCTATAGGAGTAGAGACATGGCTTTGTGGATTGGGAAAACCTGAAACAAGTGTTGGAAACTTATTAGAAGAGAGCTGAATCCTGCAGCTTTGTTAAAAGCTGTGAGGAAATGTTCCAAATCACCACTGATTTAGAGAAATGCACATTAAAACAACTTTGAGATAATCACTTCACACTTACCAAGACTGACTAATATGAAAAAAAAAAAAGGAAAATGAGAAATGTTAGATGGGACGTGGAACATTAGTGTGAGTATGGACATAAATTAAGATGTGAGGCATTAGAATTTTCATTTTAGAATGTGTTCTCATAAAAAGCCTTTACTGACCTTTAAAAGTCTTCAGAGAATCCATCACTTTATCCAGTTTTACCTTTCCATCAGCTATAAGACAAGGCACAGTTTTAATATAAGCTCGCAGAAAAAATGGCATAAATGATGAAAAGTAACAGTGGGAATCACCAATTTTGAATGATTTCAGAATTTTATACTATTTTCCTTCTAGGTGAATGTGAAATTGAGGAAAGGAAGAAATTCACCACACCATTATTAATCCATCTATTTCTGTGACGTGGCTTCTTTGCAACATCATATTAAAGACTATTGGCAGCAAATGGGAAGTGGAGACAGATCCAGGACTCAGCTCTCATGGCATCTTTTTGTCTCTCAAACATGATACTTTTGGGATGGGAGAAGGTGGTAGAAACTGATACATAAATAGTTGACAGAGAACCACTGGAGTTTACTGATTGGTATGTGTTTGTGCACACACACACACACACACACACACACACACACACACACACACATACACGTACACAATGTAATATGTATTGTATAGTATAGACACACATTTATGTATATATATATATATATATATTTATTTATTTATTTATTTTATTTTTGTTGTTTTCATTTGAATTCTACTGGAGGAAATGCCCTTTAGCAATGTTAATCTGCAGTTGCCTGGCAACCTAAGATTCTTACAGATGCCTGGGATACTGGGAGGCTACATGACTTATCCAAAGGCACAGAATCAGTACTGTTGGTGTCCCAGGGGATCTGAACCCAGGTCTTCCTGACTCTCAGTCCAGGTCTCTCCACTATTCTATACTGCATCACTCAAGATTCTTTCCTACTTTAATCATTTCTTTCTATATGTATTTCAGAAATCCAGTATAAATAAGAGAATCATAATTTCAGAATTAAAAGTGATCTTCAGTGCTCATTTGCTCTTAACCTATACTGGAAAAAGAATCCCTACTTTCCCTTCCATTAAATACCAGAGATGTTGTCAGCCAACTTGTGTTTAAAGTCTGCCAGGGAAGGGAATTGGCCACCTCAGAAGACAGTCCATTCTGCTTCCAGAAAGTTTTGGTTATTAGAAAGTCTTTCTTGACCTTAAACCTAAATTTGCCTCATATCATTTCCAAGAGTTGTGCCCTCTGAACAAATCTCTTTAATAAATATAATATATTTAATATATTATACATATAATATATAATAAATATACAATGATATAATAATATAAATAATATAATAAATATAATAAATCTTTAAATCTTTCTTCCATATAACAAATACACCTTCAGATGCTTGCAAACAGCTATCATAGGGGCAGCTAGGTAACACAGTGGACAGAGGGCCAGTCTTGGAGGCTGGAGGACTTGGATTCAAATGTGACCTCAGATACTTCACAGCTATGTGACCCTGGGTGAGTCACTTAACTCCATTTGCCTAGCCCCTGCCCTTCTGTCTAGAGTTTTTACTAAGCCAGAAAGTAAAGGTTTAAAATAAAACAAAGCACAACATAATGTCTTTCTTTAACTCTTTTGCAATCTGAATAACTCCAATCCCTTCAATGATATGAATTGAAAGTCCTTCACTTTTCTGGTTGCACTCCTCTAGATGATCTCCAATTTTTGAAATGTCCTTCTCAAATTACAATACCCAAAACGGTCAGATTGGGCCAAAATAAAACAGCATGTTCATTCCTTATTTCTGGAAGCTCTGTTTCTCTGAATGTTGTTTAAGATGACATCATACTACTGACTCATTCTGAGCTTGTAGTCCAATAAAAACCCCCAAACCATTTCTCCATTCCCTACATATTAAGTTTAATTTTTAAAGTCAACTCTAACACTTTACATTTGTCCCTCCTGAATTTCATATTAATGAATTCAGCCCAACTGCCTGTCTAGATCTTTTGGGATCCCCACTTTGGGATCTGTTATAGGAGATGTTCCTCCCAGCTTTGTGTGAATAGGAAATTTGATGCATATGCCATTGGTATCTTAATCCAAATAACTGAATAAAAAAATAACTTTATACTGCTGAGGGTCAAACAAAAAACTCTGGGATATTCCAGTGGAGGCATTGTTTCAAGTTGATATTGAACCATTAATAACTATTCTTTGGATCTGGCTATTTAACCAATCCCAAATTCATCTAAACATACATTTATCTAGTCCACATCTCTACCTCCTGGTACTCAATAAATTTTAGTTTTTAAAAAATATCATATAATACATGTATAACCCAGATTGAATTGCTTGTCAGCTCTGAACGGGGAGAGAGAAGAAGGGAGGGAGACAACATGGATCATATAACTTTGGAAAACTTATGTGGAAATTTGTTATTAAAATAAAAAAATTAAAATATCATACAAAGACCATGAACCTTAGCCCTCTTGAAAGGTACAATGGAAAGTGAAATTCTTACCATTCACTGGCTGGTTTTTTAATAGGTCCTTAAGTTCTTCTTCTTCAAAATGAACTCCCAAATCCTTTAGAATGGCATCCAAATGAGAGCGATCCACCTCTTCTTCTTAAGAAAAAAAGAGCATGGGAAACATTTATGCTTCCAAAGTACTAGACGTTAATACTAAGGTTCTAAATATTTTAGTAAGTGATTTTAAATGGCAACAATTATACATCATATTTTCCATGAGAAAATCTAACTTTTAAGATCTTATTTAGGGATGCCCAGTAAAATTCAATTCACCAATGTCTCTGCTGTCAAATTATCTTAAGCTTGCTACTTCTGTCATTGCTTTTAATTCCCACTAATGATTCTGTTTTTCATTCTCTTCATGCCCCATTTACATTTTCCCTTTCTAGTTCCTTTCATAGTAAATGCCTACGCTAAAAGTCAATCATAGGATTTTTCATTAAGTGATTCAACTTTTATAGTTGTTGCTAGCCAGTGAGGGTGCCTTTTGCCTGTTAACCAAATGGTCACAAGGCATACTAATTTTAAGTAGTCTAGATCGTGGGCACTTCTTGACTATTTTCAAGTTTGTTTACTGCAAAAAGCGGTTAATTCACTTCTAGACGCTTTCCCCCTCCTGGGTTGTACTCTTGGGTTTAGTTGCCTGATACCCGAGGGTGCCAAAAATTTGATTTCCAGATAATTAATGTATTGTGGTTGACAATAGAAAGAAGGTTCTAAAAGTGATATTAAAAAAATTAATGTAAAAATATTCTGACATTCAGACAGAAGAGGAATAATTCCCTTCTCTTCTCCAGCTCCCTTTTCACCTTGGTCATGTTTTCCAGGGCTATAACTAGGGTAGAGAGCCCCAGGCTGCCAAAATTAGAGGTCACAGAATTTAGAGGCTAATGACAGAATTTGCAGTTCTTAAATAACATTTAGAATCTCTAGCTTCTTTTCAAGATCTGGTATATGTCCCACCTTATATAGGGTCTTTCTTGAATTTTTTTAGTTTTTAGTGCCTCTTTCCTTACCTCTCTGAAATTATATTATTTTAGTTTTATATGTAATATATATATGCATGTGAATATATACAATACTTGTCTATGTACATGCACACAGCATAGATGTATGTATATATACACACTATGCCACACATGTATATTACATATGTTTATATTCATGTATACTCACATGTGTGTGTATTTGGATAGTTTTTGTAGACAGATAGCCAATGTCCTTAGATGGGTGGGGGAGAGGGAGAGAGAGAGGAGAGAGAGAGAGAGAAAGAAAGAGAGAGAGAGAGATTTTCTCTGGATAGATTGTAAGCTTTTTGAGGGTAGGAACAATTGTATTTTTGTCTGAGACCCCAGTTGTAGGTGTATATAAATGTTTTATTAAAATAGGAGGAAGCAACATAACTTAGTACCTAATTAGTTGAAATAAGAAACTATCATATGATTGAATATGATTGGATTGGGAAAAGTTCTTTTTAGTGCTATCCATCTTCACCTTCCCCATAGATTGGGCAGCATCTCCAGCAGTGGTCTTGTGTCCTTCCTATCTGCCACTGAGAATATGTTTTGTGTTGTTTGTTCCAGGGGTTATTTGAATGCTTGCCTTGGGTGCAAAAATTGATTATTGTGGTTCTAGTTTTTCCATTAAAACCAGTATCCGGTAAAGTCATCGTGAAAGGACTTTCGACCAGCTCCTTTGCATGGTACATAAAAAACAAATTTTTCTTTTCTCTTTTCAGTTTTTTTGGAGCCATCATTTAAACATAAGATTACCTTCAAATTGGGATATTCATTTATTATAAAATATCTTCTTTATTAAGCCCTCTAAGTTTGGTTTTTCATTCAGTTAAAATTGTCTAAATATCATGGAAACCTGGTACATATTGTTATATATAGCTTCCTTGTAACCTGTCCCAGTTTTTCACTGACCTTCAGGTGCTTCCTTTTGGTGAGTTCTTACCACTTGCATCACCTTATCCATAGCTATACGCCCATCCTCTGTAAGGCAAAAATCACATTTCAAAATAAATGACCAATGCAAAAAGAGTAAGGTTCATCAATTATATGGAAACTGATCTAGTTTAGGGTTTTTTATCCTTTTTGTGTGTATATGTCTTGGACCCTATCCCCACCTCCAATGAAAGTCTAGTGAAACCTGTGGATCACCCATTTTCAGATCAATGCTTTGAAAAATAAAGTACAAAGGAAAGCTATTTTGTTATCAAAATATATTTTTTAAGTTTTAAAGTAATATGCATCATGATGGATCTAACAATTACAGTAATTTTGAGTAATAATGAGCATTATTAATTATTAATAAATGATATTTAACATGTGTAGATTTTAAAATTCGTGGCAGAGTGAACCCAAACTATATACAGCCTACATAACGACACACGTATACAAAAGGCAAAAGGAATTGTGGGTAATACAGAGAGGAATTTTGGGCTATGCAGTTTCAGGGGTTCAAGATTTTCCAACTATATACATATTCAATTCATAATGCTATTGACATGCTAATTGTCTCCTCCTAGCTGTTTTCAATATTCTTTCTCTGATAATGATAGTTTTTAATATATTATAAACAAGTAGGATGAATTAGGGGTAGCTAGGTGGCTCTGTGAAATGAGAACTAGGCCTGAAGATAGGATTGTGTTCTGGCTTCAAATCTAGCCTCAGACACTTCCTGGCTGTGTGACCCTGGGCAAGTCACTTAATCCTAATTACCTACCCCTTACTACTCTTCTGCTTTGGAACTGATTATCTAAGACAGAAGGTAAAGGTTAAAAAAACAAAACAAAACAACAACAACCATACTTAGCTGAATAGTTTATTTTTATAAACTTTTCTAATCCTAAAACCTAAAAAGAAAATTATTAAATGCCACAGATAGGATAGTTATTAGTGAACACACATTATAAGGACCATTTCTTTGCTACTCCTTCCAAAAAACAGAACAAAAGCCAATGAATTAACTCTGAAAGATTTTTAATACTAAAGAGCTCTTATTCCCTTTTCTTAATCCTAATCAACTTCTCCTCAGTGGCTGTTCTAGACCTTCTCAACTTCAAACCACCCCAAAGTATTGCTCCCTCTTTCCCCCATCCACTGTCTGAGCCTTTCGGCTGAGAACCCAACTTCATACTTTAATGGAAAATTGAAATCATTCCTGAAAGCACTCCTTTCTCCACTTTTCTCCTCATCTCATACCATTCAGATTATTTTCTCCATTATATCTTCCTTTGTGTCAGTCTCAAATGAAGTAACTTCTTTTCTTGCTCTTCATATACCCTTATTCCTATTCCCAATTTTTCTAGCAAACTGCTCCTATCGTTTTCATTGTCATCCTCAATCTCTTCCTATCTACTGGCTCCTTCCATGTTGCCTAGAAACATGCCCATGTTTCCTATATTCTTTTTTTTTTTGGTGCTTAATAAATGTTTATTGTTTGATTGATGTACAGCTTACTTTTTACTTTTAAGTAAATAATAAAGTATATAATAAATTAAAGAAATTTGTCCAGTTTGTCTTGGTTTCCTTCTGACTCTTCCTATGTTTTCTTTTGTACATTAAAAAAAATACTTTAAGAACTCTCTTCTGTATTCTCAACCTAATATCCCTCTCCCAGTTTGACACACACAATGAAAAAAAAGAATAAAAACCTCCTTGAAACAAATATGGATGGCAACATAAAACATATTCCTACATTGTACTACTTGTCAAAAAAAATTTATCTTAAATCTATAAACTTGTACCCATCACATCTGTGTCAGGAAGTAGGTTATTTGCATCATCATTCATTCTTTTTATTCTGACATTACACACACCAAATAAAATGGACATTTCCATTTTTTACACAGTAGGAAAAAAAGATAATTGTATATGAACTGCAGATTTCTATTATGTACATTTAATGGAGATTTGGTAGACAGGATATGAAAGAAGCTAGGGAGAAGATATCTCTCCCATGAGGATGCTAGGGAACTGATTCTGGGAGAACTGTGATAAGGTGAAAGGGCCAGAGGGTTTCTCAGTATTTTGGTTATTCCAGAGTTCAGGTTTACATCTAAAGCAACATATGTCCTCAAAGTATTGAGGCAGTAGAGTCTTTCTCCACATCCTGGAGTTCTGTAGTTCAAGTTTATAACTAGCATAGCACTGATGCTGATGGACAGGATCCCAAACGGGCAGTAACCAAGACAAGGACTTATCTTGCATTGATGTCAGGTCCTGTTTTTGGTGGGACCAATATTATGTGGGAATTAAAATTTGAATTTACTACCCCAGAAACTGAAGTAGTAGTAGGGAGGAATATGCATGTAATTTTTATATGTTTGCTCTTAATCTTTGAAATAAATTTACTGATTTAAGTTGTTTGGTGGGACTGAGTGTGCTATTCATTGACCCCTTCATTAATGGGAGGAGCACAGCAGGTAGAGGCTCAAGCCAATGGCATTAGAAGAGAACAATGGCTTAATTGAGGAAGTGAAGTAGCACCTTGGCCCCTTAGAGAGTAGTGCCAGAGCATACATATTTCTGCTTGCCTTTGGTTAATTCTAGACTTTCTTTTCTGTACATTAAAAATGTTTCAACGACATTCTTCATTCTCTTTCCCTTCCTTTCTTTTTTTGTGGCTATTCTGTTTTCCCTTACTCTCTCTATTCTCTCCCGACACACTAGGAAAAAACCCAAAAGACATTGTTATAAATATGCACAGTTTCTTACACTATGTCTGAAAATTATTCTGCATCTTAAATACGTATTTCCTCAGGATATGGCCAGCAGGCTTTATCATAAGACTGGAATTGTGTTTGGTCATTACATTGTTCAGAGTTCTTAATTCTTTCAAAGTTGTTTTTTCTTCAGTGTTTTTATTGTATAAATTGTTCTCTCATGCATGTTCTATTCCTTTTTCTTTTATCTTTTTGAGAGTGAGCTTTACCTTTTTTATGCTTCTCTTGAGTCACATATTTGAAAGTCAAATTTTCTATTCATTCTCATCTTTTCATCTGGAATACTTGAAAGGGAAAGCTGGGGAATTAAGCCATAATATTCCTGAGAATTTTTATTTTGAGATCTCTTTCAGGAGATGATTGGTAAATTTTTTTCAATTCTATTTTACCTTCTGGTTCTGGAATATCAGGACAGTTTTCTGCTAAAAAATTCTTGAAACATGATATCTGAACTTTTTTGTTCATGGCTTTCAAGTCCTCCCTTGATCTATTTTCTAGGACAGTTGTTTTTCCATTGAGATATTTCTTATTTTCTTCTATTGCAACAAGCAAAAGATGAAATGACCAAGGAAACAAAGGTCTGATCTGAGCCTATCAATTTACTGAATACTGCATGGTAATTGCCCAATAAATTGGGATCAGATCCCTTCCTCAGCTTAGGGCCAGATCTCAAATACAAGGAGAGAGAGGCTTTTACACATTAAAAACAATTAAATAAGGTCAGTTAATTAAAAGGAAACAATACAACATTAAGTAGTCTGATTTCTAATTGGAGGAAAGATCAGGGACTTTAAAAGTTTAGAGGGGGAGAGTGAACAGATGCAATTTCCCAAATTCAGGGAAAAGGGGACTCCACTCTTCCCCAAGTATCTGTAAATAATCACAGGACCATGGAAATGATAACTAATTGATCAGTACAGTAAGGAACTAGTTTTCAGATAAGACATGGGTTGCTTGAGATGTAAAAAAAAAAAAAAAACAAACCAAAAACTCCTTACATTAATCTTTAGGATCTGACTGCATGTCTGGTCAACATAACCTAGATCTTTGGTTAGGGGTCTCTAAACAGGAGGTACAAGTGGTTCAGTTTCCTAGCCATGTAAGGCTAGCTTCAAATCATGCAAAAATTTTTTCTTCCAGTTTCCACAATTGAATAAAATTTTCTCACAGGGCAGAAGTTGGACTACACTCATAACTGAATAAAAAGGAATTAAGCTAAGGAAATGAGTCACAAGATGGAGTCGGTATATGGTTCATTCATTTCCCACAATTAACTAATTCCTGTTCTAATCTCTTCAATACTGGCTATGATTCTGGGCAAATTACTTAAATTCTCAGTACTCTAGAGAGTTTCTAAAACTGAGTTGCAGTTAAGGTACAAGCCTGCAATGGTACAAGGAGCTTCCTTAACCTGGCATTTATCTACCCCAATCACAGGTTTAGCACCTATTTCTTTCTAAGGAGTGACTAAGTGCAAACAAATCCAACAGCTGGAATCAAGGAGATTCTATGGTTACCAAAGGTATCAATGGACATCTTTTTCTATATACGGCTTCCCTGCTGAGATCTACTCTGACCAAGGGAGGCATTTTGAAATCAAACGGCTCAAGGAAATGTTGGTTTTGGAAAGAATAAAGGAATCTAAAACCACACACTGACCATTCACAGAAAGTCCCACTGCCTAAACATTTTAATCTCATACTGATGAACAGTCTAAAATCATTGATGCCCAAGTAGACCTCTAAGTGGGATCAGCATGTGGTATATTTCTGGGGCATGCAGACAATGCCATCAGGAATTATGCCACAGACTTTACAACATAATTGCTGATATTTGGGTGAGAGTCACATTTACCTATTATCATGTGCTTTGGATGGAAAAGACAAAATCCACAAAAAATAAACCTGAACATCTTTTGTCTGAGAAGTCATCTGGAAGCAACCTTCCCTCTGGTTATGGCCTCATCTCAGAAAAGCTCTGACTGAAACAAGAGGGCATCATGGCATGACTTTGTTGTCAAGATCATCAACATGGTTAACAGAGTTTTGAGACCTAGTAAAATTCAAAGTAAAAAGGATAGCAGACCGGATAGAAAGCCATCTCATTTCAAATAGTTAAAAGTCTAGGCAGCTTGCCAGTCTCCAAAAAAGGTCCAGAGCTCTAGATGTATTGTCCTGGAAAGGCTACATCATAATCACCTTTTGCCTTTTGGGAATGAGTCAGACTCCTTTTTGAGCAAGAAAAAACCAAAACCATTCATCCAACCTCACTCTGAAAAGAGCCCTGTCACCACTCGTAGAAATCCTGTCAAAGCCAATAATAGCTTAGAAGATGAAAACTAAGATGAGGAAGAAACTGGGTATTAGTATCTGCTAGAGAATGGAGAATTCTGTTCCACTGACACTTCTGTTCAGACAGGGACTATTGTTTTTACTCAAACCCTAACCTTTCATCTTAGAATCAATACTGTATATTGGTTCCAAGGCAGAAGAGTGGTAAGAGCTAGGCAATGGGAGATAAGTGACTTGCCTAGGATCACACAACTAGGAAGTATCTGGTGCTAGATTCAAACCCAGGACCTCCTGTCTAAGCCTGGCTGTCTTCTACTGAGCCACCTTGCTGCCCCCCATGGGCTATTTTTTTGGGTTCAGCCTTTCTCATCAAATACTAAAGTTATGGAGACAGCTGGGAAACATAAGGCATCATTGGACTAGGAAACTGGGAATCAGCCTGAGTCATTCATAAATTTAGGATGCTGACAGGTCTCTTGGGCTGGCCTTTAGACTAGCCAGCAAGCTCATATTTTTTAGGAGAAATGTGAGCAATGGAATTATGTAGCAAAAAAAATGCCCATTTGTTGTGGAGCACATAATGTATTTTTTTAATGTAATTGCACATGTGCTATAGTGTCACACATGCTTTCTGCAAAAATATGCAATATGCCTTCATTGCTGCACTAAATAACATTGGGATATATGCTTATATATAATATTATTTGTGTATTGTTAAAGAATATATATAACTTTTGTCAACTTGGTCACTGAATGCAGCTTTGCTTTTAAACTCACAAATTTGTTTTTAAAAATAGATATTTATTGATGTAAGTTTATTTTTATATCACTTATATTTCCCACTCTTATCCATGTCATAGACATCCTCTTAGAGGGCCACCCCTGAGAAGAAAAAAAAAAGATAAAATGTTCTATAAAATCAACTAACATTGAAAAAGTGTATGTAAAACTTCAGTCCCATGGTAGCCCTGTAGCCCTTTCTTTGCAAAGAAGCAGGGGATGGTGGATTCTCATATCTCTTTCAAAAAGGCCAAACTTGATCATTAAAATTTCAAAGAATTCAGTTTCATTTGTTTTGTTGTTGTTTGCTGTTCATTATATTGAGATTGTCTTAGTTGTATTTATTGTTAGACTGGTTCTGATTATATTACTATGCATTAATTCATAAAAGTATCTCTATACTTGTTAAATGTAGTTGTTATTTGTGGTTATGGGCTTTGTTCTGCACTGAGATTTCTGTCCTTAATTTAGTATATACCAAAATTGTTGTATATGCTACTGATTGTATTCTATGGATTCTATTTGTCATATGCATCATGTCTTGACACATGTAATTCCAATGAGAATGCCATGTATTTTAAGTAACTACAAGTGCATAATATAGTGTTATATGTTATTTTTCAAGTTATGTGGCTTATTTTCTGCATCCATGGATGTTCATATATATTCATGCAATTTTCCAAGGCTGCGGATTCTTTCCTGGGAGATAAAGTACAAGAGATGGTGACATTATTTACTGGACAAAGTATAGTATGACAAAAGATGTCAAAAGGTTTTTTTTGTTTTTTTTTAATAAATTAATTAAATTAAAATTTAAAATTTAGAATATTTTTTCATGGTTACATGATTTATGTTCTTTCCCTCCCTTCTTCCCCCCTCCCATAGTCAATGAGCAATTATACTAGGTTTTACATGTATCATTGATCAAAACCTATTTCCATATTATTAATATTTGCAATAGAGTGATTGTTTAGAGTCTACATCTCCAATCATATCCCCATCGAACTATGTGATGAAGGGGTTTCTACTCCCACAGTTCTTGACGTGAATAGCATTCTTTCTCAAAAGTCCCTCAGAATTGTCCTGGATCGTTGAACTGTCAATCACAGTTGATCATTCCACAATATTGTTGTTATTGTGGACAGTGTTTTCCTGGTTCTGCTTATATTGCTTGCTTAGAGCATTTACACCTCAAAAATGAGCAAATGTTACAAATGAGGGCTTGGTTTATATAATGCTGATTATTGAAGCTTAAGAAAACGATGGCAAAAATATTGATAATACAGATTAAATTTTAAAATATCCTGTATACATTTCCCCTTCCCATGGAGTTGGTTGTTGATCTGAAACAGAACACTTTAATCTTTACCCAGGCACAGGGGTAAAATCAAATTAAACCAAACCTTAATTTTTTTCACCAGGGGTCACTCTCTACTATCTTTTGTTAGCTAGATGTAGTTGCTAAAAGGAAAAGAACTTTCAACTTGTCTAGCAAACTACAACTTGAGTTTTTAAAGGGTGCCCTTGATGGGATGAGACTGGAAGTTGATAAAAAGGAGCAGTACTTAGCAGGGACTATCATGACCAAGAGTTACCATGAAACCAGTAGAGCTGAGATTATGTACCAAAGCGGTTGCCACAAAAAACAAAGGAAACCTGCAGTGCAATAATACACAGACTGGATATGTTAGCATGAAGTAAGCCAAGTGAGAGCAAAGTGACAATATTTCCAGATATCCTGTAGCATGGGGAATCCAAATCCTCTCTTCATGCAGGCACCCTAACCACATGCGCTCCTTACATGTGTACCCTTCGTGGGTGATCCTAGACTTGCTTCCTCTTTCCAGTGATGTTGAGTGGGCATCCTTGGGAGAGTGCAATCTACGTTTAGATTCTGCCATGTCATTTCTTTAAAGTTCTTTGCTTTTTGGCTACCATAATATTTCAAAGTAAAATTATATCTGCTGGTAATTATTTGATTTTTAAAGTATACTGGCACAGATAAGAGAAATTGGAGTAAATTATGGTGGTTAGATTTATATTAGAAAAATTCTTCTGTCATTTTTTTGTGCCTGGCCCTTCTTTAACCCCTAAAAGGAAAAGAGGCTAGAAACAAATCAAGGGCTCTGGATGTTTTGTTTCAGCAGCTCCCACAATCAGTTTCCACACAGTCTGGGTTTTTTTTTCTTAGCTCTTTTCACTCAGCCTTCATATTAGCAACCTGAATGCATCTCTCTAATCTCCTCTTGTTTTCCCATTGGTTTAGAGAGGTGGATTCATTCTTTTTCCATCCCAGAGTTCTTGATACCAAATTCAAGCCATCAGTGTTCCTCTGACTTTTGGATCAAAGTCTGTTCAACACTTACAGAAACTTCTGGACCCTTTAATCCCTGTGGCAATGCTCACTGCTTGGTCAGAGGGGAGACAAAGGGTTCCACTAAGTGACCTGTTAACTAAAATTATATATGAGAAGCTTACTATCTTTCCTAAAAAATAGAAGATAAATCCCCATATTTTAAATATAGACCTCAAAGTATTTTTGAGAATTAAATAAACTATATTAGAAATGGAGAATCATCACAGATAGGAACTGTTCCCCAAATCCTTCTGGATAGAACATTAATTTACAAAAACTTAAGAATGATATTTTAAATAGATATTGACACACCAAATATTTGGGCAGGTAGGTAACACAGTGGATAGAGTGTCAGGAAGACCAGTGGTCAAATCTGGACTCAGACAGAAGCTGTGTGATCCTGGGCAAGTCACTTAATCCTGTATTCCTCAGTTTCCTCATCCATAAAATGAGCTGGAGAAGGAAATGACAAACCTCTACAATAACAAGAAAATCCCAAAGGGAATCATGAAGAGTCAGACCCAACTGACAATGACTGAACAACATATCAAATATTCATAATTTCCAAGTAGCATGTAAAACCTTTCCAAATATTTCCAAATGGAGACCTGGCAGAAGAAAACAAAATCATGTAGGAATAAGATGAGATACATAGCATCCTCTGAATACTGGAATTATACCAGCTTTGTAAGACTTTTAAGGTTTGCAAAATATAATAACTGATATTTATAAAGGACTTCAAGATTTACAAAGCATTTTTTCAACATACATGAACTTATTTAAACCTGACAACAACCTTGTGAATACAGCAGCTTCCTACCTTGAAGTTCTGTGAACTTCTTTTAAAACATTTTGAAACTCTATTTAAATATCATAGGTTTTCTTTGTAATTCTATGTAATTTTATTTTACATTATTTTAAAACATTATTCTGGGAGGGTCCGTCCATAGGCTTTCCTAAATCCTCAAAGGGAACTGTGACACAAAATGAAGTTAAGAGGCCTTGCCTGAGAGGCAGGTAATATGGGTGTTAGCCCCATTTTGCAGGTGAAGAAACTGACAAAGAGGTTAAATATTTTCACCAGGTAACATAAGTAGAATGCTATCAAGAGGCAGGATTTGAAGTCAGATTTTCCTCACTCTCAGTTCAGTATTTTCCCCTCTGTACCATAGAACCTTAATAGGCTCCTATGAAGGGCTCAACAGTATCCACTATACTCACCATCAACTGACAAGTTTCTCAAAAGTGACTGGAGTTCATCATCATTGACATCTGCCCTCATGCTGCTGAGGATGTTGGAGAGGTTTTGAATATCAGTCTTCATCCCTTAGAAAAAGAGAAAACATTTAGAGATGCTCATTCTTCCATCAGTGGCTACTCTTTTCAATTCAGTAATTCAAGGATCCTTTATTAAATGCCTATAATGCACCAGGTACTGTGCGCTTAGCCTGGGGGACAGAAAAGAAAATGCTTCCTGCCCTCAAAGAGCTTACATTCTGCTGCAGGGAAACCAATGTATATGCAGATAAGTAAGTGCAATGCAATTTCTTATTTTTTGGAGGAAGGAGGAAATGAGGAAGACCTTGTGTAGGAGGAAGCATTTGTGTAGTCTCAGAAACTTAAATGGAAACAAAGTGGTAGTGCCTCGAAAGAATAGAGAATATGAAAAATCTGTAGACTTTGTCTCCTTCTTTTAACAGTTCTTTAGAGCCAAGAAAAATTATGTCTGATAAAAAGTACAGTATCAGAGTGGTGTAGTGGAAAGATAAGACTGTTAGTTAATAAAATTTGACTTACTGTGAAGTGAGGGAGAGAAAAAAGTCAAGGGTAGGCCAGAGATTGAGTTATTGGAAGGATAGAGGTACCTAACAGAGAGCCTTTAAGCCCAAATAGCATTTTAAGGTTTTCAAAATACTTTAAATATATAATCTTATTTAAGCCTCACAATCCTATGAAATAAGTACTCTAGCTATTAGTATCCCATTTTACAGATGAGGAAACTGAAGGCAGAGAAGAGTTAAACTATTTGTCAACATAGCAAGTGATCAGAGGCAAAGATTTGAAAGCCAGAATTTCTCCCTTTGGGGAAGTTCAGTAAAGGAGTGAGCTTAGAGGAAAAGATAATCAATTCTCTTTTGAACATGTTGAATTTGAGATGCCAACAAGGTCATTCTAATAAAACTGTTAAATAGGCAATTATTGATGTGAGATTAAAACCTAGGAGGGCTTAGAACTATATGCACAGATCTGGGATAGAGATGATAATTAAACTCTTGAGAGTTAGTGAGGTTACTGAGAGAGAAGTTGTCCTGGGACAAAGCCTTGGATGATATCCATAATTAGGAATGGAGAGAGATGATGATAGAAGAGTAATGAGACAAGGAAGAGGAAAAGCAAGAGAGAATAATATCATGACAACCCAGAGAGGAGAGAGTATACAAGAACAGAGAGTAGGCAATAATAGCAAAGGATAACAAATCAAAAAGGACAAGGATTGAGAAAAGGCAATTAAGAGATTATTGGTAATTGGACAGAGCAGTTTAAACTGAATGTGAAGTTGGAAACCAGATTACAGAGGGCTAAATCAGAGTAAAACAAAGGGAGATTAGAAAGCTTTTTCTAGGACTCTGGATATGAAAGGGAGAAAAGATATATAGTATGAAAACTTGAGGGGTTGATAGAGTCAAGGTTGTTTGGTTTTATTTAAAGAATACAGGAGATCTGGGCATATTTGTAAGAAGCAAGGAATGAAGTAATAATAGAAAGTGATATTAGAAGATAAAGTGAAATTAAGAGATTAATGGGGATGAGCAGAGATGGTTTTAGAAAAAAGGCATAATCCAAGTCCCCCTCTAGAAGCAGTGTGTTGGTGTTTGCGGGGGTGGGGATCGTGGAGGGGTTGGGCACCAAGATAATGAGAGAAGGTGTAACCAGTGCTAGAGAGGATGGCCAGGGATGTGGAAGGATGCAGCTATCTTCTTCAGGACCTATTCACTGTGAATGACAAAAGATGGAAGGAGTTGGCCACTTTCAACTCTGAATCTTAAATTCCTGCCTTTTCTGTTTTGAGTTAGTACCCAATAGGTTGGGTCCACCCATCTCTAGGAAAGTCCCTAGACTGGTGAGGAAGAGAGGAAGGTGTGACTACTGAGACAATACTTCAGAATGACTAAGGCTAAGAATTAGCCATTGGACCTTATCACATAGTGCCTTGCCCACAGGAGGAGCTCAATAATGAATGATGGATAAATGGATAGGTAAATTAATCTCAGCTCCACTTCTTAATTTAGTTCTGTCATTCCAGTGCTATTAGTTATTCTCAAGGTCTGGGATTTTAAGTTTCTAATCAGATGATACACAATCAATAATTATCTTTATAAAGGTTGTAGAAATGAAGACCCTTACTCCCTTGCTAAAATTTCAGAAGCCACTGATGAAAGGGGAGGAGCAGAGATAGATGGAGAAGGTAGCAGAATTACATTCAATGCAAATAAAAAGTCTTCTTCCTTTAAGGACCAAGTTTATTTCTTCATAGGTCACTTACCTATCAGGGTCAAGATAGAGCCAAGACTGAAATCTGCCCTATTCTTAAAAGATTTCTACAAAAGAAGACATTCTCTCTCTCTCTCTCTCTCTCTCTCTCTCTCTCTCTCTCTCTCTCTCTCTCTCTCTCTTTCTCTCCCTCTCTCTCTCTCTCTCCC
>NC_058133.1:203731894-203813630 GCF_016433145.1 Gracilinanus agilis | reverse complement strand
AGAAGCCACTGATGAAAGGGGAGGAGCAGAGATAGATGGAGAAGGTAGCAGAATTACATTCAATGCAAATAAAAAGTCTTCTTCCTTTAAGGACCAAGTTTATTTCTTCATAGGTCACTTACCTATCAGGGTCAAGATAGAGCCAAGACTGAAATCTGCCCTATTCTTAAAAGATTTCTACAAAAGAAGACATTCTCTCTCTCTCTCTCTCTCTCTCTCTCTCTCTCTCTCTCTCTCTCTCTCTCTCTCTCTCTCTCTCCCTCTCTCTCTCTCTCTCCCTTCTCCTTCCTCAATACAGATATACAAATATGTGTATATAAACATACAAATGTACACACCCATATTCACACATATGTATATGTATGTATCCCAGGTAGTGAGGGTTTAGAAGCAGAATCATTAAATGTTTAGTTTAAGAAAAATTACACATTTGTGCAAATGATGTTAAAATGTTGGATCATTTCATTTTTTCAGTAAAAGGCACACATCTCACATATTATACTTTTGGTTGGGGAAGGGTAGGCAAACTACCTTGTGCTACAGAGGCCTAGATCCTCGTGGGAATTCTAGGTGAGCATATCACCCAGGGATCCTTCCTCCTCCAACTCTGCAGCATATGCTCACTAGTGATTAGCAACCATTTCAAATCTGAATGCCACTATTGTCCCCAAATGACTTGTATGGGCCAAGTAAGGGTTCATGGGGGAGGACAGGGAGAGATTAGAGTGAGTTGCCAGAGAGTGAAAAATGAAAAATTTTCCAATGTATATTTCTTTCTAAACTAGAATTTTAACATTAAAGAGTTAGAAATAAATTCTGTTGCTGAGGTATCTAATGTTCCTAATGTTTGTAATACATCTAATTCCTAGATAATGACACAATTCTGACTCACCTTCATAAAGAGGGACCTTCTTAGAATCTTGGAGAACATCCATAAAAGTCTTCAAATTCACCTTTCCATCTTTGCAAAAGTCAGGGACAGGTTTAAATAGATATGAGAAATAATAGAAAGAATAATAAAAAATTAATAGGTTCCTTTTATGCCTGTCTTCCCTGTGTTTCCTAAGCTATGTATGTCTTAGGCACATGTGGAAGAAAGTTGGTGGTAGGGAGGGTATGGTAGGGGTGGTAGGCACAGAAAGAAAGGGCAGTATCAAAGTTTATTAAAGCATTAATATCCTTGGAATAATTCTACAGGACTGCAGAAATAACAAAGGATGGACAGATGGTTACATAAAAGAACATAATAACCAAGTTGCTGCACAAAAATGCAATTTTGAGATAAGGTAATTTCAACTTTTATCCATTTTCTCAGTGAGCTGGAGAAAGAAAGGACTCTGAAGGTTAATTTAATGATTCACTGAGTCTCACAATTCAAAGTGCCAAATTATGTAATCAGTACATCACAAAACAGGTATCACCATATCACATTCCATTAGAGAATCTCAGAATTTCAGGGTCAGAAGGCACCTCATTTAGCTATCATCTAATCCAACTTAAATCTGAAAAAGGATTCTTCCCCTATAAAGTACCTGACCCATGGGCATCTTGCTTCTGTCTGAAGACCTCCACCAAAGGGGGAACATGGCACTTCCTTATGCATCCCAACTCTACTTTTTTTTTTTTTTTTTTTTTTTATCCTGGGACTCCATTCTAGGAGCATAGGGCCACAACCAGTAGGCAATGGGTCACACAGTCGCTCAGTAAACTCTACTTTTAGTTTAGCTGTAATTACTAGAACTTTTTTTCCTGATGTCAAATCTAAATTTATCTCGCTGCAATTTCTACCAAATCCCTCTAAGTTGTAAATTCTTCTGAACAAATCTAATCGAATCCCTCTTCCATATAATAGCCCTTCAGATATATGAAGATAGCGTTCTTGTCCTCTGACTCTTCTCCAAGCTAAACATTCTTGCTTCTTTCAACCAAGCCTTAAGTTACGTGGGTTCAAGGTCCATAACAATTCTGGTTGATCTTTTTCTGGATGCTCCTGAGTTTATCAATAGCTTTCTTAAAACTATAGCACCCAGAATTGAACATGATGCTCTGTACTTGGTCTGACCATCAAAGGATATAAGAGGATAATCATTTCCTTATCCTTGAAGCTTATGATTTGCTTTTTTTTAACCCCTACCTTCTGTTTTAGAATCAATACTATGTATTGGTTCCAAGGCAGAAGAGCAATTAGGGTTAGGCAATTGGGAATAAGTGATTTGCCTAGAGTCCTATAGCTAAGAAGTGTCTGAGGCCAGATTTAAATCCAGGATTTCCCATCTCTGGTTATGACACTTTATCCACTGAGCCACCTAGTTGCACCATTATGCTCCTCTTAATGCAACTCAAGATTCCATTAGCTCCTTCAGCTTTCATGCAGTCCCATTTACATGATCTTTTTCAGACAAACTGAAGCCAAACCAATCTCCCCCACCCCACCCCTGAAATACCTAGTACCTCTTGTGAAGTTGATGTTTTGAACCTAATGGTAAGACCTTACATGTTTTCCTTATTGAATTTCATCTTATTATTTGGTTCAGACCTATAGCTTGTCAAAATTTCTTTGGATTCTGACTCTGTCACCCATTAAAATATTAAAAATCTGAATCTGACATTATAGAGGGATTTCATTCATTTCAACTAACCTTAATTTTAGATATGCTAGAAGTCTACATTTACATCCACTTCAATCCTAGTTGATTAGCCACACACAAATATTACTTTAATATTTCATGGATATTTTACTCACATAAAGATCATATCTCTTCATTTGTGGCCTGGATAAGCTGGCAATGACAGCATGCCCCTTACTCAAATAAATCCCATAAGCAAAGTTCTACCAACAACCCTACCGAGCAATCTAGTATACTCACCATCAACTGGAATCTGCTGTAGCACCTCTTGAACGTCCTCATCAGGAACTTGGATGCCCATGAGGTCCAGGAGATATTTCAATTTATTAACATCCACCTTTTTTTCTTAAATAGTTTAGGGAAAGTAAAGGGGAAGAATAGAAAAAAATTCTTTAAATAATGAGAAAGTAGAAAAATGCCTCAATAATCAAAGTAGGCTTGGAGTTGCTATGTAAGAGATCTATTTCTACTTAATACTGAGTTACAATTCAGAATTGAACTGATCACAAGGTTTAAATTAGGTATATTATTTTAGGCAGTTAGAGGGAGAGAATGCTGGGTCCTTTAATCTGCCCTCCCCACAAAAAAAAAAAAGAGAGGAAGAAAGTAAAGGGCCTTGGGACTAAAAGTCTTCCTAGAAATACATTAGGAAAAGAAATGTGAAAGTGCTGCTTATATTACAGTTATAAAGTAAAGAATTACTTTAAAATAAACAAAGTAAATTATTACTTTTATTGCCTATTTATATTTTTCACTTACTTTCATATTGGTTTGGTTTTCGAGTATTGAGCATATATGCCATGAATTCCTTTTTGTTCACTTCCCCATTATCTGAAAAAAAGAAATAAAAGGAATGGGATATCTCATCAGTTCTCTTCCAGACTTTCTGAGAAGAATAATCTGGATAGACATAACTGAGAGTTAAGAATCAATCAGTAGTAGCAATAAATGAAAAGCTTGAAATGATTGAAAAGCTTGATTTGCAGAAATGAGCATCATCCCCAAATCTTACCCTCATGCTAACTTGAAAATCTTCACCGAAACTAGTTATATCTTAGTTACTTCCTAACCACTAGAGAAGCCAGAAAAAGAGTGGTTGTTCCTTGGTTTTCAGCATTTTCTGGAGTAATATTTTACTGAGGATTCAGAGGCAGCGTGGTGGGATCAGAGATGACTTCTCTATATTGAAAAGGCTGACTTCTCTTTCTCTCAATCTTCCCAGGGCTAGAGTTAACCATAGACTGCCTGCCTTTCACTTCCCCAATGAATGTTTTGACACTGACAAAATCAGTTAAAAAATGAATATCTAGGGCTACCTTACAGTCCTCTAACATGCAATCTGAAGGGTATATAAAAGGCAGAACAAATAGTTCTTTCATTAATCTACTGACTACTCTAGTGATTAATCTAGTGGGAAGCAACAAACCTCACCTTTTTCTCTTTTTTAAAAGAGGTAGAACATAAGCCACTTGAGGTCAGGCACTACTTTGATTTTGTCTTTGTATCCTCAGTACCTCATGTGTTATTTTGCATACAGTAAAAGCTCTTAATAAATATTTATTTAATTTTCAATATTTAATTTTAATACTAGCCAGCATACTCCCTTCCTGTCCTATTTGGCTACATCAGTCCTTACTTGCTCAGATTCCTTGTTTTGGAAGCATCATGCCTATTTCAGTATGCTCTAAGGATAACTTTGCTGGATTTACTCATACTGCATGAGCTGTCATACTGACTTGGGGAATACAAAGGGAATGGAGGAAGCAAGAGAAGAATAAAGTGGCAATCTACCCTGGTAGTCCTTTTCACTGCTTCTCTCTATCTTGAATATCTCCTTCCAAAGTCAAAAGGGCTGAATGTAAAGATACAAAGGAGGGAAAGGAAAACCTATTTGCCTACCAGCCTTTCCAGTTCAGTTGTCAGTCTATTATACTCACTCCATTCTGCATCTGCTACTCTGCCTGGTTTCAAGATGCCCTTGAGGTGACTATCTACATCCTGGTCTCCTTTCCCATCCCACTTTTCTGTCTTTTCTGTTTGTTGTCTCCCCACCCATAAGACTATAAATTCTCTGAGTGCAGGGGCTGTCTTTCTTTTTAATAATAATATCCCCAGCTCTTAAGCATAGCTCCTGGCACATAGTAAGCACCTAATAAAATGTATTGGACTAAATTTTGTCAAGCTTTCTTTAGTCAATGTTTTCTTATGTTTCCTTCCTTAGTACAGTAACTATTAGACTCATAAAATCATTAACCTCCAGAATTTTAAATAACATATAGCTCAAACCTTCCATATATATGGCCATAAAGTTTTATGTTACACTGCTTTGACATTCATTTTCAAAACCAGAGATACAATTTCATTTTACTTTGCCAAGCCTGGAAATGTGATTCAATAAGTGCCACTGAGTGCAGGCAATGTGCTAGGTTACAAAGACAAAAAGGAAATAAATCTCTGCCCTGGAGAATCTTACATTCTTTTGGATGATAAATGATTTACATAAGCAATAGGAAAGAAAACTGAAGAGTAATGGCTAGCAAAATGATTCAAGAAACTACTATATGAGGCCTTGACCTGAAATACCTTTTTTTTTTTTTAAACCCTTAACTTCTGTGTATTGGCTCCTTGGTGGAAGAGTGGTAAGGGTAGGCAATGGCAATCAAGTGACTTGCCCAGGGTCACACAGCTGGGAAGTATCTGAGGCCAGATTTGAACCTAGGACCTCCCGTCTCTAGGCCTGACTCTCAATCCACTGAGCTACCCAGCTGCCCCTGAAATACCTTTTAAACATATGTGCTAATCCTTAAGCCTCCTGACAAACCTGTAACACACATACCAATAGATCACAGGGATACTCAAGGGCTCACCGTCAATTGGAACGTGCTTCAGTATCTCTTGGGTTTCTCTCTCAGTCAGGTGGATTCCTGAGTTGTTGAGAAAGGCACGCAATTTATTGGGATCTACTGAGTTTTCTGTGATATGTTAAAAAAAAAAAAAGCAAATAAGGTAGTAATATGGCTTTATTCTTTACCAGATAAGCCAAGAATAACAGCAAACGTGATGGTATTTTTCTGAAGACATATTTCTTCAGCATATTACTATCGGAACCTATACTTCTCCCTCCCCCGCCACCCGCTCTGACAGGTTGGTGAATTCTACAATTATTCAAGTTCTGAAAGATGTCAATGATTTTTGTTTTCTTATTTTGTCACATCTGGTTCTTTAATTATTTATCTGATTACAATTTACTCATCCTGGACTCTTATATAATATAAATATGGTATTAACTATCCATGTTATTATTCTGATTTTTTTAAACCCCTTATTTTCTTAGAATCAAGGCAGAAAAGCAGTAAAGGCTAGGCAATAGGGGTTAAGGAACTTGCCCAGGGTCCTATAGCTAGGAAGTATTTGAGGCCAAATTTGAACCCGGAATTTCCCATCTCTAAGCCTCAATCCACTAAACCACCTAGCCGCCTGCTATTGTTTTGATTTTTTTTTAAAATTGTACTCATATCCTGTGTACCTTGGGGTCCACTTATCAGTGTTGTTAATTCTAGATGATAAGATCCTAGAAGGCAAAAACTATGTCTTTATACTTCTTGCAGTAGAGTAGCAGGCTCAATTCAATACCTAATAAGAACTTTCTGATTGTGAGGAGATTATACCAGTTTCCTCCCCCCCCTCACCTTCTTCCCCCCGACCTCCTCTCCTTACATGCTAGATGTTTCAGGTTCCTGGAACTAAAATATATGTCCACAAATAAGGAATGTAGAGTGCTACCATCTGTGTTAACATTACCCTGGAGAAGAAGCCCCTAACAGATATATCTGCTGGCATGAGTTCAACATTGCTTTGTGTATGAGCTAGAAATTAAATGGTATAAGACTATCTGCTATCAACATTTTGTAGCCTCTTACTACTAAAAACTTCTTTGTGAGATACTATTCTTAATCTCTTTGGCTCCTCACTTTCAAATGCTGTGTTCAACGTTGGTAAAAAGAGAGAGGGCAGGTATTAATAAATCCTTTTCTTTTTACTCTGATTGAAAAGCTATTTAATTCTATTCATCTGACTCAGCATTCATTGAATATTTTATTATCTGGTTGCTCAGAAAGCATTCTCCTATAAAAAAGTGGTTTCTCACAAGTCAAAGATGTTGATTCATTCATACAGACTGAACCCATGTAGAAGGAAATACCATAATAGAACTGAATTTAAGAATAATTTAATTTTGCCTCTTGCTAGTTGTGTTGGTGTGGGAATAGGTAAAAAGGAGAGTGGCAATATGACACTGGCTACTCTGAGGCTTTTTAGTGTATCTGAGTTACATTTAGTTAAAGGGGGGAATAAAGAATTTTATAAGACAAAGGAAAGAATAGCTAGATGGCAATTTAACTCAAAAACATTTGGGGTCTTAATGGACCTCAAGAAAAATAAGAGGCCAAACTGGGGTATAATGGAAAAGAATGCTAATGCAATTTATGAGTGCCATGACATCTAGTCTTAGAGAAATATTCTTGCTTTTCCCTATCTTGGGCTATATCTGTTGTATTATGCTCAGTTCTAGGTGCCACATTTTAGGAAAGCCAAAAATAAGCTAGTGTATCCAGAGGTAGGCAACTAAAATGGTGAAGGGCCTTGAATTCATGACAAATGAAGACTGAATGAAAGAATGGTGGATGTTATACAAAAGAGATCTGGGGAAACATGATAGTTATATTCAAGTATTTTCTGTGTCATAGAAGAGGGATTCAATGGATTCTGCTTTTTTCCAGAGGTCCAAACTGAGAAGGTATAATATTTGGAAGCTGTAAAGTAATAAATTTAGACTTAATGTAAACAGAAACTTTCTCATTATTAAAGCTGTTTGAAAGACAAATGGGCTGCTGCCTTAGGAAGTAATGCTTTTTTCCCTCACTGGAGGCCATATCCTGCAAAAGCTGGATGACCATTTGTCAAGTATGCTTATCCACATTATTCATGATGTTTATATTGGACCAGATCACCTCTGAGGTTCCCCATTCTAGCTCTGAGGGCTTATGATTTGGTACATCAGTATGCCACTGTGCACCTGAAAGATGGTGGAGGCTCACAGTTCTAAAGATTTTTTTCATTATATTCACTTTTAATTGTATAATCTTGAAACTAACTCTTAACTAGGTTATGATTCTCTTCTACTGAGATAAAAACACTTAGATATTCCATTTCAGTTTCTGTTAAGCCATGCCATCTAAGCCAAAGAGCTTGTTTTTTGTTTTTAAACTTTAGGTGCTGCCATAGAGGAAATATGTGTCTCTAAGTTGGCATCTGCAATAGTGGAAATAGCTACAGAAAGCTCCTTTTGGGGAGACTTAAAAAATGTATAATTCTTAGTGGGAAAAAAGTTGGATAGGGTGGACAATGAAAATTCTTTAAGCCACCTTAGCTAAAATGTTCTTACCTTCAAGTTGGGTGTAATTCTGATTATATTGCACTGAATTCATAAATTTGTTCACATCTACTTTTCCGTCATCTGAAAGATAAAGTCCGATTCAGTTACTAAAAAATTAAAAAGTAGGTTTTCTAGGTTATATATATCTAGGCTCGATGTCAAAATAATAATAGCTAGTATATTCTTATTCCCATATATGCTAGCCAAGGCCAAGTCCTTCCATATTTTCTGTTTCAGTTTCTGAACTGTGAAGTGGGAATAATAATAATACCATCTCCCTCACAGGGTTATTATGAGGATCAAATGAGTTATTGTAAAGCGCTTAGTACAGTGTTTGGCGCATAGTGGGTACTTAATAAATTCTTATTCCCTTCCCCTAAATATCAACTAATACTAACATTTCCACATACAAAGAGCAGGGGGAAAAAGGATTATATATGAAACTGTGAATCTCTATTATGTTCAGAATGGGTTTTTTTAAGTACATGTCAAATTTAACATAGCAGGACTAAAACTATCCTGCTTCATTGTATCTCCTTCTGAACTTTCTTCTGCACATTTCAATGACATTCTTTCTTTTTTCTATTGATACCCCCATTTTAGTCTACAACTCTCTACCTGCCCAAAATAAAAGCCCTGCCATTTAGCAAATAAGTAAAATTAAGCAAATTGTTTGACATATTGGTTGTATATGAAAATGCATATCTCACTTCACACCTATAGTCCATTATCTATCTGCCAAGAGGTGAAAAGCATGCTTTATTACCAGACCTCTGGAATTGAGATAGATCATTACATTTATCAGTCTGTTTTCACTTATAATAATGTAGTCATTGCATAAATTTTCGTCTGCTCATTGTTCTCTGCATCAGTTCATATCTATCCTCTCAGGTTTTTCTTAATATATCTTGTTCATCATTTTTTATGGTATAGTAATATCTCATTATATTCACAGATCATAATTTGTTCAGCCATTCCTCAGCTGAAGTGCATCCAGTTTTTTTGCTATGACAAAAGTGCTCTTTTAATTTTGTGCATATGGATCTTGGATCTCTTTTGGACCTGTGTCTAGTAGTGATATAACTAGATCAAAGGGTATGTATAGTTTTGTGACATTTGAGGGTATAGTTTTTTATTTCTGAATTGATTTTCAGAATTGTTGGACCAATTTAGAACTTTACCAATAATACATTAGTCCGCCTGCCATCTTTGACAATATGATGGTAGTAGGGGAGAACATGAGAGTTGCTTTAGTTTATTTTTCCATTGTTAGAGATTTGGAGTATGTTTTCATATGGCTATTAACATTTTGAATTTTTTCCATAATAAATGCCTATTCACATGCTTTGGCCATTCACTTGCTGAAGAATTCATCTTGTTATATATTTGTATCAGTCTTTTATATCAGTTTAATATATTTCTTTCTTTCTTTTTTTCCGTTTTAAACCCTTAACTTCTGTGTATTGGCTCCTTGGTGGAAGAATGGTAAGGGTGGGCAATGGGGGTCAAGTGACTTGCCCAGGGTCACACAGCTGGGAAGTGTCTGAGGCCAGATTTGAACCTAAGACCTCTCTAGGCCTGGCTCTCAATCCACTGAGCTACCCAGCTGCCCCCACAGTTTAATTTATTTCTGTCAATCTTTGGATAGCAGAAATTTCTCTGAGAGAAATTTCCTGCAAAGATTTTTTCATAATTAACTGTTTCTGAATAGGCAATTTTTTGATAAAGAAATCAAAACTATCAATAAGTGCATGAAAAAGTGTTCTAAATCTCTTATAGAGAAATGCAAATCAAAACAACTCTGAGGTACTACCTCATACCTAGCAGATTGGCTAATATGACAGGCAAAGGAAAATAATAAATGTTGGAGGGGATGTGGCAAAATTGGGTCCCTAATGCATTGCCGGTAGAGTTGAGAATTGATCCAGCCATTCTGGAAGGCAATTTGGAATTATGCCCAAAGGGCTTTAAAAGACTGTATACCCTCTGATCCAGCCATACCACTGCTGGGTTTGTACTTCAAAGGGATAATAAGGAAAAACACTTGTACAAAAATATTTATAGCTATACTCTTTGTGGTAGCAAAACATTGGAAAATGAAGGGATGTCCATCAATTGGGGAATGGCTGAACAAATTGTGGATTCTGCTGGTGATGGAATACTATTGTGCTCAAAGGAATAATGAACTGGAGGAATTCCATGTGAACTGGAGAGACCTCCAGGAATTGATGCAGAGTGAAAGGAGCAGAACCAGGAGAATGTTGTACACAGAGACAGATACACTGTGGTAAAATAGAATGTAATGGACTTCTCCACTAGCAGCAATGCAATGATCCAGGACAATCCAGAGGGACTTATGAGAAAGGACCCTATTTACATCCAGAGAAAGAACTGTAGGAGTAGAAACAGAGAAGAAAAATAACTGCTTGATCACATGGTTCGATGGAGATATGATTGGAGATATAGACTCTAAACCCTAGTGCAAATATTAATAATATGGAAATAGGCCTTGATCAATGACACATGTCAAACCCAGTGGAATTGCTCATTGGCTATAGGAGGGGGGAGGTAAAGAACATGAATTGTGTAACCATGGAAAAATAGTCTAAATTAATTAATTAAATTAATAAATTAAATTAAAAAAAACAATTAACTGTTTCCATTATACTTCTGTGATTTTGTTGTACAAAAAATTTCAATCTGGGGAATGGTTCTATAAATTATGGCATGTGAATGTAATGGAATATTATGACATCATAAGAAATGATGAATGGACCATATTCAGAGAAAAGACTTTTATCAATTGATGTTGGTGAGCAGAACCAGGAAAACAATTTATACAACGATTACAATATTGTAAAGAAAAATGATTTTGAACATCAAAGATAATGCTAGTGTTTGGAACATAGAAGAGTTTGGGGAGTCAAATGCATAGAAGTGGCAAATAAAGCCAGGGGAGATGGAATCCTTGAAGGAGAGAGTAAATATAATGAAAATGAAAAAAAGGGCTAAGGTCAAAACTTTGGGGGAACAGTCACCTTAAAGGGTTAGGAAGAAGTCATTGTAGGAAAGAGAGGGCGGGGGAATAGTATCTTGAAATCTAAAGGAAAAGATACAGTAGAGGGGATTGTCAGTCAACAAACATATATTAGTCATTTACCATTTTCATTGCTGTAGAGAGGTCAATGAGGATTAGGACTAAGTATATTGGATTTGGTAATTAGGACATGGTTGTGTGAAATTATAGGTCCAGTAAATTACTTGTGACTTCCAAGAGGGTAGGTTTCAATAAAAAAGTAGTGGTATGGAAACAGATTGGGAGAGGTTAAGTAAAGAGGATATGGTGAGGAGGAGGACTGTTTTTCTGAGAAATTTTGCCATCCAGAAGACCAGAAAGTAAAAAGTGATAAGCAAGTTTTTTATTTTATTTTTTATTCATATTATTTCTAGGATTAGGAATATTTGAGCATGTTTGTGAGGAAATGGGAAATGACCTATAGAGAAGGCAAAGCTGAAGATACATGAGAGCAAGGATGATAGCTGGAATAAAATCCCAGGGTTCTTACTTAAACCTGGAATTGCCTTGAAGTTTGGAGATATCATAAGTTTGGCCCCCCACTCACTTCCAACTTGGCAAATGCCACATGTCAAAGCAGTTGTAAAGTGGAACATGTTTCAATGAATCATGTAAGAAATAATAGAATAGCTAATTATTTCCCTTTTTCTCCTTAAAAAGAATGAAATTAGAAAAATGAATGTTTTTAGAGAGTTTGCACTAACAAACTTGGTTACTACTGATTTATAGACATTTTTCTCTGAAATTAAGATCTATCTCCTAACCACTAGCACTCCTAAGGAAACACCTGTCTTGGAAAACTAGAATTTCTTTTTGTTTACTATATTTTCAAAATCTTGACCTTCTGTCTTAGAATCAATACTGTATAGTGGTTCCAAGGCAGAACAGTGGCAGGGGATAGGCAATGTGGGTTAAATGACTTGGCCAGGAAATATCTGAAGTAAAATTTGAACCCAGAACCTCCTCTCTCTAAGCCTGGCTCTCAATCCCCTGAGCCATGTAGCTGTCCCCAGAAAACTAGACTTTCAGAAATTTAAGGTGTTAGAGAAGCTCTAATACCAATTGTAATTATCTTCATATCATTTCTAAACAGAAAAATATCCTGAAGCAGTGACCAAAACAGTTTAAAAGACTATATGAAATACTTACCACCCACTGTGATGAGATCCATTGCATTCTGGATCTCTTTTGGGGATAAATGCACACCCATTTCATCCAGAACAGCGTTCAAGTTTGCAACATCAACCATAGGTCCTAAATGTTCTAAAATGGGGAATATATAAGGAAATTATAAAATACCCAATGTATAGCATACTGAATTAGAACCCTCTATTTTTATGTTATCATTGAATAATTGGCTGTATTTTAAATATTTTTTTTCTCTTTTTGAAACAGGGTCTCCCTTTCTTACTCAGGCTTATTATAAGTGTAGTGGCCACTCACAGGCCATAACCTAACGCTATTTAAACACAGAAGTTTTGACTTACTCTGTTTCTGACCTGGACCAATTTGCTCTTCCTAAGGTAGCATAGTAGCCCGTCATATTCTAGGGACTTACCATATTTAACGTTGGTACTGAATTTAGTGACTTTTAGCCGTATTGCAGAACTTCAAGAGTACAAGCAATTCACTAGCATCTCAGTGGCAGGAATTCACCATGCCAAACTAAAATGCTTTTAAAACAAGGGGTTAGGCATTCTAAATTTTAGCTTTTATAAAATGAAGGGATTGTACTAACTAGATGATCTCTTGGGTTCCTTCTAGACCAAAAATTCCTAAAGGTCATTTTATGTGTTCTTATCTATATTTAGTATTAACTACCTAGCACGCACATCCTGTGACATGTGGATAGTATTATAGTATGATATATAGATACTACTTATTAGTAATGCAATTAACTACTAGATATTTTTATATTCCATGTAACAAATAAGATATGTTTTAGGCCATTCGCCTCAACAACTATTTTAAAATTATCCTAATAAATAAGGGGGGGAAAGTAACCTTTAAACTCTTAGAAGGAAATTACTATACCTTAGATGATTTATTCTTGAAAACTCACTGTTTCTTTTCTTAGAACCATGAAAAGTCATAGAAGTCTTTGGAAGAGTTGGAAGGCAACTTAAAAGTTATCTTTTCTAATATTCCACACCATAGGAATCCTTTTCTTCAACATCCTTGTCAAATTATCATCTAACCTTTGCTCAATTACTTCCAGTAATAAGAGACTCATCATTTTATGAGTCAGTTTATTACATATTTCAATATATAATTATATTAAAAGTTTTTCTCCACTATGTAGTTAAAACCTGACTATTAATCATTTATTCCAGCTCTGCCCTCTGATGAAATGGAGAATAAATCTTACATAACAGGCTTTCAAATTATTGAAGAAAGCTATCATGTCTCCTTAAGCCTCCTGTATATTACATGTCCTTAGTTCTTCAATGGTTTCTCATACAACATGTATTTCAAACATCTTAGATCTTTGTTGCCCTCTCCTCCAATTGCTCATTTGTCAATACTTTTAAATTTTAATATGGCCCAAGATATACCTGTATATATTATATGTAATATATACAAATATATATGTATGTATGTATATGTATATATATATGTATATTTAAACCCTTACACCCTTCCATCTTAGAATCACTGTGTATTGGTTCTAAGGCAGAAGAGTAGTAAGGGCTAGGTGATGGGGGTTAAGTGACTTGCCCAGGGTCACACAGCTAGGAAGTGTCTGAGATCACATTTGAACCCAGGACCTCTCATCTTGAGGCCTGGCTCTCAATCCACTGAGTCACCCAGCTATCCCCCCACCAAGATATATTTTTAAAGAAATCCATGTAAATGAGGGTAGCTATGTGCTTCAGTGGATTGAGAGTCAGGCCTAGAGATGGGAAGTCTTGATCTGATCTCAGACATTTCCTGGACAAGTCACTTAACTCCCCTTGCCTAGTCCTTACTGCTCTTCTGCATTGGAGCCAATACACAGCATTGATTATACGACAAAAGGTAAGAGTTTAAAAAAATAATTCATTTAAATACTGTATTTGCTAATATTGATTCTAGTAAAGCACCTGTTTAAAAATCTTAAGTAAAGTAGCTACAATAATCCTTCTTTATAGCACATTTTTGGAGCCCCAAAACCTTTATGTCAGGACTTTTTTAAGCTAATCTAAATATTCCTAACAGAGCCATAACTACTTTGGAGTGAATACAGCTTTGTCCCAAGACACTGACACGAGGGGAAGGTTTCTTCTCATCATCGGTCATCCCTTGCTCCTTGAGGTTCTCCTCCAGGACATACCACCAGACAGAGCAGACAGTCCCAAGCTGCTTGGATTTCAGGGTCTCCCCATTCTGAGGGTGATGGCAGCGCCCTAGGGAATGGTCTACCCCCTCACCTTTTGTGATTGAACCTTTGGTTACATTCTCCTCTGCCTGGTAGCCTCATCCCTTGATTGATAACAATTCCTAGTTACAGCTGCCTACTGAAAACAATTTAGAATTATTTCCTCTTGAGCCAACTTCAGTGTTAGCAAAGGTCAATTTCAATTGCTGATCATCGCTAACAGACCATCTCTATATATTTTCTTTGTTACCCGAGGCTATAATACACTAGAAAGTTCTGGCATTGCCTAGTAAATCTAAGGTCATTCTCTTAAGCCCCCTTCAGGGTTCTTATAGTCAACACCTTATATTTATAAGGACATTTAAACTTACTTTCATCTTCTTCAAGTGACTTTATTTCAGACACAGCTTCCATGAATTTTTCTAAATCCACCTTCTTCTCACCACCTGTAAGAAAACAATTTTTTAAAGAGAATATAAAAAAAAGAATGCTAAAATATACAAGGTAGGCCAAGTGACAATAGCATAACCAGGCTTGTAGAACCAAGATTCCTAACATGAGGGAAAAGACCCATCTTAGGTTCAAGAAAACATTTATAAGGAATTTCTGATACTCCAAATAATCCATGACTCCAAAAAACCTTATAGCCACCCAGAATTTGGCACTGAGGGGAATAGGGCCCCTAATCCAGTCAATCAAGAACTAATGAAGCTACTCTTAGGAGATATTAAGCACAAAGGATCAGCTACTCTACTCAAAAATCTCATGCCCACATTAGCAAAAATTGGTTAATGAAACAACTATGATATATGGGGTCTTAAGGTTGTTTTGAAGAACGGGAGAGAACACTTTCTGGATATAATCCTATTTGGAGCATGACTTTCCAGAAAACTATTTGTTGGAAATGGAAGAGGGGAGTCTGGCTCAGGCATGGATTGAATACTGCAACCACCATTCTTCTTGTCCAGTAGAAAGGCTTCATTTCTCTGACTCCATCAACCATCTTAATGAGAGTGGTTGTCAGCTTTCCCCTTGCACCCTAGTTGGTACCACTTCTGAATTATTTTACCAATTTCCACTCTTATTTCCTGTATTTGGAATCCATATAATCTTTCCATAGTCTTTCCAAATAATTATCACTTACTATATCCCTAAATCTCATCTTAGATTCTTTCTCCATTTCCACTCTGCATCACTCTCTAGAGCAGGAGTGATCAAATCCCCAAATTTTTTTCTTATGAGGCATCCATCTCATCTATTCATTCATTCAGCAAATATTTAAGTGGCCACTGCATGCAGAAAGTTGTACTAAGTGTAGAGGGGGAGATTAAAAGTCTAGACAATCAATCAACAAGCATTTATTACTTGACTATTAAGTGACTTTTTAAATGACTAGTAAGTAACATTTCTTAAATGACTACTATGTTCTAGGCATTATGCAGGATACAAGGGATACAAAGACAAAAATGAAGCAATCCGGGGCAACTGGGTAGCTCAGTGGATTGAGAGCCAGGCCTAGAGACGGGAGGTCCTAGGTTCAAATCCAGCCTCAGATACTTCCCAGGTGTGCGACCCTGGGCAAGTCACTTGACCCCCATTGCCTACCCTCACCAATCTTCCACCAATAAGTCAATACACAGAAGTTAAGGGTTTAAAATAAAATTAAAAAAAAAATTGAAGCAATCCCTGTGTTCAAGAGGTTTCAATTCTATTAGGAGAAACAACAGATGAATAAATGAGCATATATGACATGTATATAAGATAAATACAATTTGGAGAGGGACCAAGTAAGGCATCACATAGAAGGTGGTGCTTGAACTGATTCTTGAATGAAATAAGGGATTATAGGAAAATAAAGGAAATAAGGGAAGGAACTGGAATCGTAGAGGCAGAGATACAGATGATAGAGTGTGAGGAACAGCAAGACAGTTTGGCTGGGCTGTACAGTGAAGAAAGGTAAATAATGTATAATATAGCTAAAAAAGGTACACTAAGGCTAGGTTGTGAAGGATTCTGAATTTTGAGTTTGAGTAGGGGGCGTATACATTAGGAACATCACTTTTTCAGCTGTGTGGAAGGAGGATTAGAGATAGGAGTTACTTGGGCAGAGAAATCCATAAGAAGGCTGCAATAGTAAAGATAACAGGGGATAAGGGTGATATCTGGGTAAGCAGAGAAGGGTACTGTGTAAGAGATGTTTTGGACCAAGACCCAACAAGATCTGACAAATGGATAAGCAGGTAAAGGAGAGCAAAGAATCAAAGAAAATGCTGAGGTTGTAAATATGTGAGACTTGCAAAATGGTGGTAACCTTAATAGAAATGGGGAAATTTAGAAGGTATAAGGGAAAAGATAATGAATTCACATTTGGATACATTGAGTTTGAAATGTCTTTGGCACCATCCAGTTTGAAATATCTAATAGGCAGTTTGTGATATAATGTTGGAGCTCAGGAGAGACTAGGGTTAGATATATAGATCTGTGAACTGACTAAATATATGATAATTAAATTCATGAGGAATGATATCACCAAATGAGAGCATAGAAAAGAGGGATCAGGGCACATAAGGCAGTGTCCGCCTTCATGGTGACATGACACAAGCGCTGATAATTGTAAGATATAGTACACGGTAAATACATTAGGGAGATCCTAAGAAATTGCTCTATTATTGATTTCTGAGTGCTCAAATTTAACGATTCTTTCTTATACTACAACTTCTCTGGTATATCTCTCATTCTACAGAGGAAGAAAATCTTGTTCACACTGGGCCCCTCTAAAAATTGAATGTCTCCCACTTTACCTAGCTGGCTACTTTAGAACCAATTCTGAACTCCATGGTGAGTCACCTTCCATTAGCAGTGCTCTAAACTTTTATGCTTTCTTTCTTTAAAAACAAACAAAAAAACTTTACTTTCTATCTTAGTAAAAATTCTAAGGCAGAAGGGCAAGGGCTAGGCAAACAGGGATAAGTGTTTGAGTACAGTTTTGAACCCAGGTACTTCTGACTCCAGGCCTGGTGCCCTTTTCGCTGGGCTACCTCGCTGCCCCAACTTTTATGCTTTCTTGACTTTGTTTTGCTAATCACGCATCCTGGATGACTTTCACAGAATTCTTTATTTTTCCTATTCTCAAGTTGTATAACATTGCTGAAATAATTCAGTTCAGCAAACATTTATAAACTATTGCATACAAAACTTGATGCTAAGCATTGAGGAAACAAAGGAAAAATGCTGATGCCTTTAAAAGGGGGGCTTACAATTTATGTGATAAAATATGGAGAACTTAGGCCTATTGCTGAATTAGGTCAATTCCTTATTTGTTTTTTTATTGTTATAGCTTTTTTTACATTATATTTATTTCCCAATATATCTATCCTTCCCCTACATTGTTCTAGTATACTATCCCTGATAACATATAGTTGAAATAGTTGGTTATTATAATTTTAAAACTTTCAATTTTGATTGTTTTGCTCATTTATCTGGTTGTAATAATTGTGCATATCATCTTCCTTTTTCTACTTACTTTACTTTACATCAATTGATATCTTTCCATACTTCTCTGTCATCAACATAATATTCATTGATTCTTATGGCATAATAATATTGTTATATTTATGAACTACAACTTGATTATTGATTCTCCAAATGATGATATCTATTTTGTTTTGTTTCCATTTATTTGTTATTATTAAAAGTGCTGCTATAAATATTTTGGCTCATGAGATATTTCCTCTGATTTTGTTGGAGTATATACCTAGCAGTAGGATATTGCTTATAGACATTTTAGTTACTTCACTAGCATGATAGCAAATTAGTTTTACAGAACAGTTGAACCAATTCACAAATTAGTTTTACAGAACAGTTGAACCAAAACAAGCACACAGGCATTAGTGTGCTTGTTTTTCCTAAATTCATCAACACTGATATTGTGCAAACTCATCAGCACTGACTATTCCCTATTTTGTATCTTTACTAATTTATGAGGTATAAGGTAAAATCACCTCAGAGTTGTTTTGATATGTGTTTCTCTTATTAAGTGATTTGGGGCAATGTTTCATCTGGTTAAATAGTTCAAAATTTTCTTTTGGAGAACAATTTGTCTTTATTTCCTCAGTAACAGAATGAGAAAATTTAATGATCTCTTGATGTTTCTTCTAGCTCTAAATTCTAGGATTCAAGGATCTCATAGTAGCTATTTTAGGAAACCTCTTTCTTCTTAAGCTCCTAATTCTAGCTCTATTCCCTCTCCTCCATCCCCTTCACTTCATGCTGTCCTATGCTTTTAAAGAGTAGGCAGGCAGTGACTGAGTTTTTTCTCACTTCTCCATCAGAGGCATAATTTTCTCCCTTATATAATTTTTCTTGGGGGTTCATTCTAGGAGGTGGTGTCCATCTCGTGTTTAGTGAAGGAACTTAAAATGGTTGCAATACCTACTTTCTTATCCTATGTTACCTTACTAGTCTTGCTTAATTAGTTACTTTGTCACATGTTTTGTGACTCCTACATAGTCTGAAGATAGAGAGCTTTCTCTGAAACAGAGACTGGAGTAACACTTGTATAATTAGGAACACCCTAAATAGTCCCCCAATGATAGCATAGTTAGGGTCTCCAAGAGCTAAAGGGGGATAGGTTGTATGTATCTTTTTGTAACCCTCCTAATAACTTAGTAGAAGCTTCTTGGGAGCGGAAATCATGTTTTATTTATCTCTAAGTACCAGCACAGTGCCTTTCATATTGTTGTCACTTAATAGACACTTGCTGAATTTTCTTCAAAACCATTCTTTTCTCCCATCTTTCTTGTCTTTGTCAGGGATAGCACTATGGAGCCATGACTTACCAAGGCTTTAAACTTTACAATTATATTTGACTAATCCCACTCTTTCATCCCAGAATACAGTCATTAAATCTCATCAATTCTTCCCATAAAACACTTCCCATATTAGTCTACACACACACACACACACACACACACACACACACACTCTCTCTCTCTCTCTCTCTCTCTCTCTCTCTCTCTCTCTCTTATTCCACTCTATTCCAACTCTTGTCACCAAATAGTCTAATTACTAAACCTTTAAGTCTCAATTAAAATCTCACTTTCTACAGAAAGCCTTCCTCAACTCATCTTAATTCTAGTGCTTTCCTTCCATTAATTACTTCCTATTTAGCCTGTATAACATGCTTTGTATGTATTTGATTGAATGCCTTGTAGGCAAGAAATTTTGTCTCCTTTTGTATTGCCAGTGTTTAGCATAGAGCATGGCACATAGTAGATGTTTAATAAATGCTTGCTGATTGGTTACTTGAAATGCTTCCTGGCCAACTTCCCTCCTTCTTCTAGTCTATCCTATAATAAGAATAATCATTTCTATTTACAAGTTTCCATCTATTGTTCAATGGTTCAAAAGTTTTTACTATGATGCCTATTAAGTATCTCATTAAATCTAAATATCAATTCCTCTGTCTGCTTTTTAAAGTTTTCTGTAGCTCAGTGGTACAGTGGATAGAGTGCTAGGCCTGAAGTTGGGAAAATTCATGTTCCTGAGTTCAAATCCAGCCTCAGATGCTTAGTAGTTGTGCAAGCCTGGGGAAGTCGCTCAACCCTGTTTGCATCAGTTTCCTATTGCCTTCATGATCAAATATAAAATCCTCTGTTTAAATTGTAAAACTCGACCCAATTTGGCCCCAAATTTTTCCAGCCTCGCTTGTCATTACTCCTCTTCTTGTAATAATCTAGCTATAGTGTTCCTGTACTGTTCCTCAAAACAACATTCCATCATCCATCATCCGTCTCCATGCTTTTGTGCTGGCTCTCTCAGCTACCTGGAATGCACTCCTTTCTTATCTCCACCTCAAAGTTCTTTTCTTCCTCTAAGAAACTTCATCTTCTTCTAACTCTTTGCTGATCTCTCAACTGTTAGTGGAGCAGTAGACTGAGTCTGGAAGTAGCCTGGAGTCAGGAAGATTCATCTTCATGACTTCAAATGTAGACTCAAACACTTACCAAAACTGTGTGACCCTGGGCAAATTACTGCCTCAAGGTTTCCTCACCTGTCAATTGAACTGGAGAAGGAAATGGAAAATTACTCCAGTACCTTTGCCAAGAAAACCCCAAATGGGGAAATGAAGGTCAGACACAACTGAAAAACAACTGAACAATTTTTAGTTGTTCCCTGTATTTATCTAATTTGTATTTATTCACTTTATGTTAATGCAATAGTAGACACTTGTTAAATACTTATTGCTAGATTGATTGAAAAGCATATATGAATGGAGCCTACACCACAAAAGTATAGATTTTGACTAAGAGCATATATTTTTTTAAAAATTCTTACCCTTCAGAGTCAATAGAATAGACATGGAATAAATGACTTCAGCAATCTAGTGTCTGATAAACCCAAAGATCCCAGATTTTGGGATAAGGACTCACTATTTGACAAAAATTGTTGGTAAAATTGGAGAACAGTATGGCAAAAATTAGTTTTAGATCAATGTAATCAATTTAGATCAATCACTCTCTATCAGGATAAGTTCAAAATGGGTATATGACTTAAACATAAAGAGTGGTATTACAAGTAAATTAGATGAATGTAAAATAGTATACCTGTCAGATTTATGAAGAAGGGAAGAATTTAAGAACAAACAAGAGTGAGAGAACATTACAAGATGTAAAATGAATAATTTTGATTATATTAAATTTAAAAGGTTTTGTACAAACATAATGCGTCTAAGATTAGAAGGGAAGCAACAAACTAGGAAAAAATTTTATAACAATCTCTCTGATAAAGGTCTAATTTCTCATATATATAAAGAACTAAGTCAAATTTATACAAAATCAAGTCATTCCCCAATTGACAAATGGTCAAGGGGTATGAAAAGGCAGTTTTCAGATGAAGAAATTAAAACTATCAATAATCATATGAAAAAATGTTCTAAATCCCTTCTGATTAGAGAAATGCAAATCAAAACAATTCTGAGATACCACCTGACACCTAGAAGATTAGCCAATATGACAGGAAAGGAAAATAATAAATGTTGGAGGGGATATGGCAAAATTGGGATACTATTGCATTGCAGGTGGAGTTGTGAATTGATCCAATCATTCTGGAAGGCAATTTGGAAGTATGCCCAAAGGGCTATAAAAGAATGCCTGCCCTTTGATCCAGCAATGCCACTACTAGGTTTGTTTCCCAAAGAGATAAAAAAAATGGGGATGGACTTGCTTATACAAAAATATTTATAGATGCATTTTTTATGGTAGCAAAACATTGGAAATGAGGGGATGTCCCTTGATTAATGGCTGAACAAACTGTAGTATATGACAGTGATAAAATACTTTTATGCTATAAGGAATGATGAAATGGATAATTTCTTTAGGAACTGGAAAGACCTCCATGAACTGATGTGGAGTGAAATAAGCAGAACCAGGAGAACATTATACACAGTAACACTATGGGATGATCAAATGTAATAGACTTTGCTACTAATAGCAATGCAATGATCTAGGACAATTCTGAGGGACTTAAGAGAAAGAATGTTATCCACAACTAGAAAAAGAACTGTGGGAACAGAAATGCAGATGAAAACATATGATTTATCACTTGTTTATATGGGTATAGGATTTGGGGTTTTGGTTTTAAAAGATTACTCTATTACAAAAATGAATAATATGGAAATAGGTTTTGAGTGATAATGTATGTATAACCCAGTAGAATTGCTTGGATGGGAGAGGGCAGGGAGATAACATGAATCATGTAAACATACGGGGAAAAAATCAAAACAAAATCAAAACAAACAAACAAAAAAATAAAATTCTTACCCTTTAAAGGCATATTCTTCAGGATATCATCAAACTCTGTGGATTTTATATCAAGTCCTAGGCCTTTTACGAAGGTGTCCAGGATATTAACAGGAATTTCACTAGACTTGATGGAGGCAATGATGTCCAAGGGATTTTCCATCTCTGCATGCAGAAAAAAAAAAATCTCATGCCATGAACTAAAAAATCAACTACCACACTTCCATGTTGAGCCAGTTCCTTAATTAAGAAAACACCTATGAACCACCTGACACTCCAGAACAAACACAAATCCTGATTAGAATGAAGAAAAAGAACAATACTGTTTTTGATGGGACACCAGTGAAAGGGAGTAACTACAGGGAGCAATGGAGAAGAGCCTATTTTTTTTTTTTACTGAGGTCCTTCTTAATTCAAATCCCAGATACCTGCAACTTTAATTAAGGTGTAGTAACAAAGTGCCTCGTTTGTATAGCTATTTCCTGGGCTGCCTATATCCAGTATACGCTTCAGGAACACTCTAAGAGCTCTAGATTTGGAGACAGAAGTCCTACGTTTGAATCCTCATATTGCTATTTAATTATCTTTGTGACCTACTTCCCCTTATTGGGTCTCAGTTTCCTCATCCATTAAATAAATGAATTGAACTAGATATATCTAAAGGCATAAAGTAATATCAACATTTGACAATGTTAAGGGTTTTTTTTTTAATTCTTGACAAAAGCATAAATTATTACTTTAAAAAATTTTGTCCCATGAGAAAGAAGTTTCTAAACTTTACAGAGAGTCAATATTTTCAGAACTAAAAATCTTCAGTGCATAAGGAGATACATATATCACAGAGAGGGATTTCACACAGAGGGCAATGAAGAGTCACAATGTTAGATATAAGGTAGATGGGAACACATAATCGATGCACAAACTGATGGAAGAAAAGAAGAGGTTGGTAATGTATGATAAAAAGAGAAAATGGTCATATGTTGAGGGCAGAGGAGAATGGAATACAGATATACCCTGGGTATGCTCATGACATCTTGAGAAGATAAAGGCCTCTAGAATTTTGGCAAGACCTCTTATGATATCTGTCTGAAAGGACATGGACAAGAATTGCAGAAGTTAGGCATGGATGGGGTATGATCTATATCACAGAAGGGAATATTCATGATACTGCTTACACTGGTCCAGACATAGTTTTCTGAGGTTTCTGCTAAGTCTCTTAGAATTATAGTGGGTTTTAGATGATTTTTGCCTAATTGCAGCTGCTTCATGCAAACCTCTGCAAACAGAAACAATCCTAGAATCCTTAAGGGAATAGGTAAATTTTAATTTCTCTAAAGGATTGGAGCCAGCCCACAGGGAGGCCAAAGTGGTCCTGAGTACTTATAAGATTCCTTATCCTAGACTACTTCTATATCAAACTTCAAAGTAGCTTAGATCACTCGTGGCAGCCATTGGCCTCTGGGATTCTAGATGACAAAGTGAACAAGACCAAGGGCATCATTTGGAAAATTAAAAAAAAATTTTGGTGCTAGCTGCAACCGACTTAAAGTTTCATTAACTATACTACTATGTTGCAAATATTTTTTAGGAAATGATGCCAGGGTTAGTAGGGAAGGAAAAAGTTAGCTTAATTTTCAAAATACTTCTTTGGGAAAGCAGTTCTACAAATCTGATAAATTACTGTTATGTTTTGTTTAAAGTATATTGGATGGGGTGGGAGAGGCAAAAATCTCTTGGAAATTTGGCCTTTTCAGAAGTCTTGTTTTATTTACTAGGCAGTTAGGTGACATAATGGACAGAAAACTGGATAGGGAATCAGGAGGGGACAGAACTCGAGTTTCAAGTGAGTGACTCTGGAGATGTCACTTAATAACTCTGGGCCTTAGTTTTTCTTCTTTTGTAATATGCAGATAATTAATATTACCTGCCTCACAGGATTGCTAGGACCCCATCAGGCAACCTATGTAAAGTACTCTGGAATCCTCATAAATAAATAGTAGCTATTAAAAGAGAAAGAGTAGAAATACTGGGTGGTAGATTAAGACAGAGGAGGGAGTTGGGTAATCCTTAAGAAACAAAATAGATCTTTCTTGAGAAAGAAACACAATCACAGTGGGTTAAATGAGAAATACATGGTTTCTATACTCTTTTTTTTTTTTTCTGAACCACACAGAGGACCCCCATAGGAACCACATGGAGAATCTGAGGACAAACTAAGGGAAGACTTTCCTCTAGGAATTGAAGCTGGATCAAAATAGTCCATGTAACTGTCCAGATCATTTCTTTAGGCACAATAGTGAGAATGGTAGGTGGCAGTGGATGGAGTGCTAGGTCTGGACTTAGGAAGACTTCTCTTTCTGAGTTCAAATCTGTCCTTAGACATTAGTTATGGTGATCCTAGGGGGTCACTTAATCCAGTTTGTTTCAGTTTGATCATCTGTCAAATGAGCTGGAGAAGAACATGGGAAACCACTCTGGTATCTTTGCTAAGAAAACTGCAAACAGGGTCATGAAGAGTTGGACATAACTGAAAAATTTCTGAACAACGAATGAGAATGGTTAGAGATATAAAACTCTGAGTCAGCAAAATAAGACAAGTGGCTTATTTGCCCTATCTTCACAGAGGCCAAGAACATGGTCTATTTTTAATTGTTTGGAAACTTATACATTGGCTTTTTTTAGTCCAGAAATATAACAAAGTTAAAATATTTAGAAGGATTCTGAGAGTGGTTTCAGCTTCCACAACTACTAAGTCGCCATCTTAGCTCCACTCCTGCCCCCACCCCCAAGTCCAAAGTTAAAATATTTAGAAATAAAGAAAATTCCCCCAAACTCAGCTAATGCTATATCTTTATAGCTTCCTCTAAAGTGACTCTTTAATTTGATATGCAAAAGCATATCTAGTTTACCTCGTAGATCTGAGTACAAGTTCTGTCTCTGTAACTTTCTATATTTTGTGACCACGGCAAGTTTCTCATCTTCTATGAATATGAGTTTCCTCAAATTAAACGTTATGTTATTATTTTTTACAATATTTACCACAAATGCCTCAGGGGCAGTTAGGTGGTACAGTGGATAGAGACCACTGGGCCCAGAGTCAGAAAGAAATGAGTTCAAATGTAACTTCACTCTGTGGATTTTAAAAGATTGAGCATGCCAGGGAACTACCTCTCCCAGCATGCCCCAGGGGTCACTCCCCTCTACTTCTGGATGTGGGATTGGTCTTGAATGGACCAGTCCCAGTCCCACGCTAGGCGAGGGACCACTCCCCACCCCCATTCCACGGCACAGGATTGGCCCTAAATTGGACCAATCCCGTGCAGGGGAGAGGTCATGCCCACCTTACTTCCAGGCATGTGATTGGTCTATATAAGGGCCAATCCTGGCCCTGGGAGGGGCTTTTGAATCTGAGGAGGTTGGGGTGGGAGGTCTAGTTTAATTTCACCCAGGGAACTCTGGTGGGTTTTTTTTTTTTTCCTTTTAACAAAGTTTTAAAAAAGAGATCAGACAGTCAGATTTTTATTTTCATTCCCTCACAATTCACTAGTTGTTACTCTTTCTAAGCAGGTCCCTTAAACCTCTGCTTCATCACGTTCCTCATCTGTAAAATGAGGCCAATAATAATAGCCATCTGCTAGGGTTATTGTGAAAAAAATGAAATTTTTGTAGAATGTTTAGCACAGTATAGTACATAGTTATAAATCTGCTAGCTACTATTATTGTCGTCGTACTTCTTGTTATATGTGTTGCTGTAAATAAACCATAGGTTTTGGCTAAGAACTGTTAATTATTTTTTAAATATTTTTGCTGCAAAGAGTTTTTGGGCTTTATAGAAAACAGCAAAGCCAAGTGCTTAAGTAACACATTTTCCCATCAAGTTATTCACAGACAGAGAGGGCACCAAAGCCTTAGCCAGTGCTCCAGAACCCAAAACATCACTAACTAATCTCCAAATCTTCCATGGTCAAAGCTATTTCAATGATTGTAAATATCTCAATTCTAGAAGTAGTCATAAATATAACCCTCTCTAGCTTTTTTCCTTAACATGTATTTCTAGTGTCTAAAGAGAGGTTCACAAATCAGAAAAAATACACGAAACATCTTTTCCATGCACAGAAAATTTTAGAAATTCACAAAACTTCCATTACCAACTTTTATTCACAAACTATAGCATTTTTGCTTACCTGCAGCTTTAGTAAAAATTGGGGTTTCTTTCAAGGCTGCCACACATTCTTTTAAACTGACCTTTCCATCATCTGAAAATGAGAAAACAAAGAGATAAATGGTTTCAAATAGATGAAACGAACTGGACAAAATAATGGGATTGGAGTTCACTTTCCACTGTACCTTCCTCTCTGCATCTGGGTCCTCTCCAAGCTAATTCTCCTTACATATCTCTGAAACTGGAAATGAGCATGCATAACTATAAGGGGTAGTACAGTCCAAGGAAATGGCAATGAATTTGGAGTCAGAAGATCTGAGTTTGGATTATGGCCCTTACTTACTACCTATAAGATGAAATCATTTAACCTCCCTGAGTGCTTCACATTTTCTCACGTTTTAAAATGAGGGAATTGCATCTACAATCCTATGACTAGATGACTTCTAAAGTCTTTCCTAGCTCTAAGTTTATTGTTGTTTTTTTTTAATCTTAATTTTTTCCTCAATTACAAACAAAAACAATTTTCAGCATTCTTTTTTTCCCCTAATTTTGAGCTCTAAATTCTCTATCTCCCTCCTTCTCTTCCCTCCCCCCCTTTCCTGAAATGGTAAGCAATCGAATATGGATTTAAATCTCTCTCTCTTGGGGGCAGCTGGGTGGCACAGTGGTTTGAGAGCCAGGCCTAGAGAGGTCTTAGGTTCAAATCTGGCCTCAGACACTTCCTAGCTGTGTGACCCTGGGCAAGTCACTTGACCCCCATTGCCTAGCCCTTACCACTCTTCTGTCTTGGAGCCAATACATAGTATTGGCTCCAAGACAGAAGGTATGGGTTTAAAAAATAAATATCTCTCTCTCTCTCTCTCTCTCTCTCTCTATATATATATATATATATATATGTATATATATGTATATATATGTATGTATGTATGTATGTATATGTATATGTGTGTGTTTCATGCAAATGGAATAGTATAAAAGGAGGTGATTTAACTGGTCTATATAAATGAATGGAAGCCATGTAAACAAAAATGGGCCATTCTCCAGATATAGGTGCTGCTTGTGCCATGTTTTATATGGTCCAAGCTTAATTTATTTATTTGTTCAATAAATATTTGAATATCTATGGTGATGTGGCAATAAGTGAAGCATCTTGAGGTGGGGGAGTGTACAGAAATGAATAGGACACATTCCCTGTCAAGAAAAGAAGCTTCATCTCCCTGTGATAGTCAGGATAAGGGCTCTTTCAGAACTAATCCAAATTGCACACTAACTGATTCCAATATAAAAGAGGTATTGCCCAAACCATATTGATTTGGGAAATTTAAGTGGTTGGGTAGCCTCATAGCCTGAACCAGATTTGTGCTTATTATTTTTGTTACTAGAAATTTTTTATAAGGAGGAGGCAGTATATGTGATAGAAAAAAAACCACTGTATTTATAGGCCTGGGTTCAAATGCCATCTGTGATAGTTATTACATGATTGGCCTTGGACAAGTCATTTAGACCCTCCTTGGGACTCAGTTTCCTCACCTGTAAAATGAAGGATTTGAACTAGATAGCTTCTATGGGTTCATTTAGATCACCTTTATAAAATTAAGTTGAATGTTGCCCTTCCCAGTAGTCCCAAGAGACCTATAGTCATGTCCTGGGGTTTCTAGGAATAAGAAGGTTGATTCCAGTGTCACCTCTCATTTCAACAGGCTTGGGTCAATGTGATATTGTGACCCCAAATCAAATCTGAGCTTTGCCACTTAATAACTATTAGATCTTGAATTAGTCACTGTCATTTGCTATACCTTGATTTCTTCAATTATAAAATGAAGGGACAGTACTTTCTTTTTGAATACATGAAGACAGATTTTATTGTCTTATGTAATGTACTTTGCAAACAAAGTGACATGTAATGCTTATTATTGTTGTTTATTATTATTTTTTCAGAAAAATCTGTTGTTTTTTTCACTTGAGATAAATGAATTGGGAAATGGGCCCACTCACCATTAACAGGTATATCTTTTATTGCTTCTCTGATTGCATTCTCTGGCATAATAATCCCACTACTCGTCAGGATGGATCCTAAATCATTGACATCAACCATCTTGTCAGTAAAGTTGAGAAAATTGAAGAGCTGATCTCGTGCTAGAAAAAGAAAAAGGAAGAAATGCTGTTATTTTAAACACTCATAACATAAACTCAGAAAATTACTTTTTAAAAAACAATTCAAAAATCCAATTAAACTGTTGTGTTTACAGCACCTTTCATCTAATGATCATGTGGTGGCTCAAACCACCCTGAATACCTGCAAATCTTGAGGACAAGCATGTAGTAATATTTTCCATGAAGGAAAAATCACAGGAAGAGAATACCAGAGAGCCTCAGAAAAGATCCGGGAGTTTATCTTTGGCATTTCCCCTAATCTCTGCTTTGCTTATTTTCTCCTCAGAGGGTACCTCTTTCATTATGTTCTTACAATGTTCTGTTTTCCCTTCTTTCTATTAAAATTCTTCTTATCCTATAAAGCCTTATTCATACCCCCAAACATCTCAATGAAGTTTTCTTTGTACTGTGACTCTGACCCAAGTTGATCTCTCTTTATTTCAGCTAACTACTACTATTAGCAGTGATAGTAATATTGAGAATAATGATTCTTTTCATTTTTTTTGATGGAACTCAAATAGAAACTGTTTTGGGACAAGTCAATATATTGCTTTTATTCTTTTTTTTTTTAATTTAATGTTCTAGGGACTTAAGAATAACCAGATATAACTTTTTTTTTCTGTAATTGAATAAAAGTATTGGAGTATGAACCTTTGTTCTGTATTTTCATTGAAAGTTTCTACAAGACAATTCTAGTCCCAGCCAGACAGGTCAAGAGATGATATTAATCATCATTATAATAAATAATAATAGTAGTGATTTTCATTAGTACTGTTTGTCATATAGTCCAGCTCTTACATATTCTGATTTTCTTATCTTTGAGATATTGAAAGGGGAACCAAAGTTCATGGGTAATATCAAAATGTGGTATAAAATGTGTTTTTTTTTACAGTTTTACTGTTTTACTAACCATATTTTTCTCTGCTAAATTAAAAAATACTTTTCAGTATATAGAATATATAGGCTATCTTTAGACAGTGTCTGTCTTTTTTCACAGAACTAATAGTTCTGATGTTATGTTTACATTTTCCTTAGTTGACTCCTCTTTTGTAATATAAGTTTTATGCAAACTATTTTTTTTATTACCTTGGTCATCTTGAAGTTTTTGGATACTGTCCAATGCCAACAAACAGTCTTTGAGGCCCACACTTCCATCTTCTACAAACATGAAGAGATTAATTAATAGATATCAAAGACAACAGAAAGATAGCTCATAATCTGGCCTCAGTCTCCCTTTCCAGCCCACTGATTTCACCTACTGGTCTATGCTATCCCTCATTCAAGACAAAATGCACTTTTTTTGCTTTTGTTTCACCTCTGATTTTTGCTATACTATTTCTTGTGCTACAATGAAAGAGGAACTGCATTTGGAGTCAGAAGGCTTACATTCAAATCTTGATTCAGTTACTACTTCTGTGGCCATAGGCAGATCATTTAATTTCTAGCTTCAGTTTCCTCAGATGTAAATGAGGGTATTGGATTAGATCATCCCTAAAGTGTCTTCTGGGTCTAAATTTTTGGTCCTACTTCATGAGGCAAAGAGAAAATGTGATAAATGTCTGGAATTCTCCACCTACTCACGCACTACATGTAGAATTTCTGGTTTCCTTTAAGACTCAACTCACATATCCCTTCCAAAAAGCATTACCTGGTATCCAGTACTGATAGAGCTTCTGGGGTGTGTGAACTTGTTTTTTAAAAATATATATTTTGCTAATTGTATTTCAATATGGTTGATATCCTTTGTAATCCTTTGTGTTTTATTGTATGCATTCAAAAACATCATTTGGAGGAGTTCATAGTTTTCATCAGATTGCCAAAGGTTCCATTATACAATAAATGTTAAGAATTTCTGATCTACAACTATGAAAACTTGGCTGCTTTCAGCAATGTAATGATCTGGGACAATTCTGAAGGACTCATGACAGGGAATGCTCTCCGCCTCCAGAGAAAGAACTGTTGGAGTCAGATGGATGCGGATCAAAGCAGACTATCTTTCATATCGGTGTATTTATGCTTTTAGTTTGGGGTTTGGGTTTCGTATGAGAGAGCTCCTACAGAAATGACCAATATGGAAGTGTTTTGCATGACAATAAAACCCCCAATCTGTTCTGTATTTCTACTGTATGTACACCCATATATAGTTATGTGTATGCGTGTGTGTGTATGTGTGTGTGTGTGTGTGTGTGTGTGGTCCCCTATTAGAAAGTAAGTTTCTTGATGGCAGGGATTACTTCTGCTTTTTCTTTGCTTATCTTCCCCATTGCTTACCATGGTACTAGGCTTCTACTAGGTGCTTATTAATAATTAATAATTAATAGATATTTATTGAATTATTGAATACGAAGCACCTTTTTATTTATTAAATTAAAAAATTTTTTAAACATTTTTCCATGGTTAGATGATTCATTTTCTTTCTCTTCCCTCTTCTCTCCCCACTCCCAGAGATGACAGCAAGTTCTACTGGGTTATATATGTATTATCACTTGATATTTATTTCTATATTATTCATTTTTGTAATAATCTTTTAAAAACAAAATCCCAAATCATATACCCAAATAAACAAGTGATAAGTTGTATGTTTTTCTTATGTGTTTCTACTCCCATAGGTCTTTCTCTCAATATGGATAGCATCTTTCTCATAAGTCCCTGAATATGAAGCACCTTACAAATACCTTAAAGCACTATACAAACATGGGCTAGGATAATGATGCATACCTTGTCCTTATGTATCTTTTGGTCCTATCTTCTAAGGCCCAGCTAAAATACTTCCCCTCTTTTATGAGAACTTTTTAGATTATTCCAGCCCTCACTGACTTCTCTCTTCTTTGAACTCCTAAAGACTATGGTGTCACCTTTTATTCACCAATTAATCATCTGCACCTCTTATATTGTTGTATTAAATGGTTATTTAAGTTTTCATGTTCTGACATTTCATTCCTTCAACCAGACTAAGTTCCTTGAGGCAGGAATTATTTCCCCTGCCTGTTTTTTATGTAAGCATTTTTTTTTTGTCCATAAGAGGTTCTTTAAAAGAATGTTGATGGATAACATATTGCATACTGATTTCATAAAATAGCAAAATTAAAATCAAGTTGAAAACAGATAATAAATAAGTTAACAACAGATACTACCTTAGACAATAAAAATACTTAGGTCATTTTCTGAGAGCTTCAGATGGTCTAGGCAGTTTTCCCCCTTCAATCTAGAAGGTTCTGATTTGTGTGGTTCCCATGAAAATGGATAGAAATTTTTCCCCTTCTGTTCCATTCTCAGATTATACAACACAGCTCAGCTCAACTTCAAGCATTTTAGAGACTATTTTTGATTTCTGCATTGCACAGCAAATGAACAAGAAAAGCTTTTGGTCTAAGTAAGCAGCAGGTATCACTTATTTGCATTATGATGATAAAATAAAAAGTATGCTGATAAAGTTGAGATTTACTATATAAGCCACACACAAAAAAATCTTAGAGACATAGAGGGATCTGAGTACAGGGGAGGATTGCTCTTGGGTTTAAATTCTGCTCCTACCTATATGACCTTGGGATAGTCACTCTCTTTCAGTTTCACTTTCCTGATCTACAAAATGACTAGAGATGACTTCTATGCTTTAAAGTTATAATTCAGGTGATATAAAATTGTTTTTAAAGTTTCTACTTATAAAGGATTTCTACTAAAATAGGTTTGTGCTCTCAAGAGATTTTTCACATATAAGAATACCCTCCCCTGCTTTTGGAGAATAAAGGGATAGGCTGGCTTTAGTCAAGAAGAATCCCCTTGCTGAAGGGACAGGGGGAATCTGACATGTCTAATCACCTTTAGAAAAATGTAAAAGGAATTGCAGTATATTCTTTCAATCAGGCAAACCAAATGAACCAAGAAATACTGTGTAAATAGAATTAGCCAGATCCCATTAATAGTCAAAAATCTACTCAACCCAGGAGTGCTAATGATGTCACTCCCACCTCCCTTAGTGGGGAGGGGAGACGAGTTACCCACACGTGACAATAAGTAACAAATCAAGAATAAGGGACTGCCCTTTGGGCAGTCCAAATCAATGTAGAAACTGCTATTTGTCCATTTGAATTAGAGGTGGACCACAGGAAGTGATGAAAGACATGATCTCTTTAAGTAAGTGAGTGAACTTCCTGTGGGGCAGTTGCCGTCTGGAACTGGAGGAAGAAGCATCTCCTGAGACCACAGACAGCTTATACTCTGTATTGTCACGTGGGTAAGTTAGGCTGGCTTCCTTGGCCTTGCTGGGCCAATTCTAACTCTGCCTATCCGGCTGTTGGGCCCTGTGGCTTACAGCTTCATTTATTTAGCTTATAACCTCCCTTTTTTCTCTTTATTCCTTACCTACCTGATTGTAAATAAACTCCTCAACCCGATGCTGACTTGGGTCTGATTTAATTACGGAATCAACCTGAATTGTTGATTCCTGGCGGCCACATATTTTGATATATAGCTATAATAACTAAATTTTAATTCTTACAATACTTACCATCAACAGACACTCTTTCCAATAAATCACTGGCAGAACCAGGTGTTATCGAAATATCGAGTTTGGAAAGCAAGGATTTCAGCTCTTCAGCTGGGATCATGTTTTCTTTTCTCAAGCTCAGCTCGTCAAGAACATTAAATATGGCTGGAAATAATCAGAATCCAAAAATCAGCGAATGTTGCTTCAAAATAGGCTTAGTTTGTTTTTTTTTTTTTTTAACATTTACCTTCTGTCTTAGAATCATTACTGTGTATTGGTTCTAAGGCAGAAGAGCAGTAAGGGCTAGGCAAGAGAGGTTACGTGACGTGCCCAGGGTCACACAGCTAGAAAGTGTCTGAGGCCATATTTGAACCTAGGACTTGGTCTCTAGGCCTGGCTCTCAATCCACTGAGCCACCCAGCTGCCCCATAGTTGTTTGTTTGTTTTAACTGATACCTTCTGTCTTAGAATTGATACTGAGAATTGGTTCCAATGCAGAAGAACAATAAAGGCTGGGCATTTGAAGTTAAGCAAGTTGCCCAGAGTCACACAGATAAGAAGTATCTGAGGCCAGATTTGAACCCAGGACCTCTTGTCTCCAGTCCTGGTGCTCTTGTGCCAAAATGTTTAGTTTTAATAAAGACAGACATCAAATCCTTTCCTAGATTATGCAATGTGGCTCAGATGAACACCAACAATTTCAGGGAGCATTTTAGCAAGAAAATTATTTTCACCATCTTCCTGAGGGAATGATATACTTTTAATTTTGCTCACTTTATAGACTTGTGCAAATGTGGAACAATGGAAAATGGCAATAAATACAAAGTCAGAAAACCTGTCAAAAAAAAGTCAAAAAACTCTCAGATCCTGACTCTACCACATACTACCTTTGGGACCTTTGACTAGCCACTTAATGTCTCTGGGCCTTAGTTTCTTCATCTATAAAATAAGGGGGTTAGACTAATTAGTCCTTTTAAGATCTAAATTCATTATCCTATGAATTAACATTATCTCTACAAATATCAAAACTACTATAGATTTTTTTAAATGCATTGAATCAATCCCACATAATTACTTTGTCTTTATTTCAGGTATAGTTTGTATTTACTTATCTGTGTACATGTCATATTCCCCAGGCAAATATAAATCCCTTGAAGCGAAGGCACCATTGTTGTTTTTCTCTTTGTATCCCTTGTACCTAGCACACTGCCTAGCACCTTAGAAATGTTTGTAGAATTGATTTTTTTTCCCTCAGGGATACCAAAGAAACAGTTTGATATATTTTCTTCATGGAATTGACTAAAGTGAGCAAAACTGGCTAAAATGAAATAAAATTGTTTTTGATGCTGTCCCAGCCACTATGGCCATTCCACATGGAATCTAGACTTCAAAATTCAGACTTAGTTCATGTATTGATCATTTACATTAATTTTTTTCCTCTCCTCTTCTTTTTTTTCTGTCTTTAAAAACATGATTCTATGGGTTAGCTCTCTGGGAGGAGGAGAGAAATACTGGGGGAAATTATGATGCGAAACAAAATTAATTAAAAACTTATTTATACTATAAAATAGGAATTAATAGCACCTACTTCCCAGACTAGCCTTATGAATTACACGAGAGGAAAGCACTTAGCACAGTGCCTAGCATATGGCAGATACTTATACATACTTGTTCCTTTCCCCTAAAATGGTAGGAATTTTATATATTGGATAATGACAACATAGCACAGGGGGACTGAGTGCTAACAAGAAGTCAGAAACATTTATGAGCTCTGACCCTTTGTATATGTCACTTCCATTTGCTTCTGATGGTTCTCTAGGACTTAACTACTGAGTGACAGATAGGTTCTGATGTGGTCAGTGGTAAGAGTGCTGCAACCAGGAATTCCCAATTTACAGACTTGTAATATTTAAATAAAATGTATGTTTTCTCTCTATTAATACAGTAGGGCCCCTTTATTGGAGGTTTTGCTTTCAGGAGTTTTAGTTATCCTTCAGGAGGTCTGCCCACTGTCCCTGGTGGTCTTTTTTTCTTTTACTTTCAGTCTTTTCACTTTTTTTTTCTTTTCAGTTTTTTCCCCCATCCAGGGGACAAAGGGAGCCATAGAGTGATTTACTGAGGATCAGAGAGAGAGCATATACATATGGGCTCAGAAGGTGTCTGCTTATATCCATAGTTTCAGCCATCCAAAGTAGGGCTTGTAATGTGTTGTCCCCAGATATGGGCCCTACAGTCTCTTTCCATGCAGATAATAATTAGTCACATTGAGGAAAAGCTAAGGAAAGTTATTTTTTTTCTTGGGGTAGGGGGAAGAGATAGGATTACATTTTTATTTTGAAATTGCAATATATAGTTTCTACTTTAAATGCATTTCTGAAAAGTTCACATAGTCCTATAGAAGTTGTATTTCATGCTAATGCTTTGACACTATTTTAGCAAAAGAAAACAAATTAATGGAACACTATCTTTAGTGAAATCTATACATACAAAGATTAAAATCTGGATGTACTTTCTGAAATCTGTACTATGCATATAGTGCATGAGTTATGCTTTTCAGAACAGACTTTACTCACTAGGTATCAGTGAATCATTTAAATCCTGAATGGAGGTTAAAATAGATAGGCTCCAGGGTCCCTTAAAACTCTTAATTCCATAATTCTATTATTTCTAATATTTCTTATTAAAATAAAAATAGGATTCTAGCATTTGCATTAATCATTTCTGCTCTGGCTTACCATTTGAGTTGTTGATTTGAATATAGAGAAACCCAACAGTTGATTATAAGCTATCACTGCAAAATTGATATTTTGAACAATTCTTTTTCAAAACTTTCTTCTATTAGAATGTAAGCTTAAGGAGAATTCTTTAATTCCAGGCAAGAAAGAATAAAGTCGGAAATCTATCAACAAGAATTTATTATGCACCTTTTCCCCATCCTCATCCTTCTTGACCTCTCTGCAGACTTTGCACTATCAGTCACTCTCCTTTCTCTTAATACTCTTTTCTCTCTAAGTTTTGTTGGGGGGGTTTTGGACATTGTGTGGCTCCTGGTTCTCCTCTTTCTCAAGTGCCCTTTGTTGAAACTTCTCTAGGCTCATGCCCACAAAAAGGGGTGTCCTCTCTACCCCAAGCGTCTCCTTTCTGGTCCTCTTCTCTTTGCTATCTCACCAGGTCATTTTATCAGCTCCCATTTGTTCACTTACCATCTGTGTAGATGATCATTAGATATGTTTATCCAGACTGAAATTAAAATATTATACCAAAAAAAAAGGTCTTCATAGACCAGTACCTTTCTACCTTTCCATTTTTCTTATACTTTACTCCTCTTCACGTACCCTAAAATCCAGCAAGATTGGCTTTCTTGCTATTCTTTGATTAAGGAATTCCATGTCACAAATTCAAATCTTTTCACTGTGTATCTCCCCTTGGAATGCTTGGAATGCTCTCCCTTCTCATTTCCACTATCAGGTTTCCCATATGATTTGCCTCAAATTTCACAATCTGCAAGAGCCTTTCTCAGTTCTTCCTCACCCCCAAGACTCATTGCTAGTGCTTTCCCTCTCAGATATTGCCTGTATGTATCTTGTATATATGTAGTTGTTTGCATGTTGACTACTTCTTTAGAAATCAAGCCCCTCAGGGACAGGGACCATGTTTTTGCAAATCTTTATATTTTCAGCACTTAGCCCAGTACCTGGCACAAAGTAAGCACTTATTCATTGCTGATGAGGAAGCTAGGTGGCTCAATGGATAGAGTGCCAAGCCTGGAGATAGGAAGTCTTGGTTTCAAATCTAGTCTCAGATACTTCGGACCTGTGTGACCCTGGGCAAATCACTTAAACCCTAATTGCCTAGTTCTCATTGCTCTTCTGCCTTAGAATTGAAAAATTCTAAGACAAATTATAGGTTGAAAACAAACTTAGTTACTATATTTGCATTAATTTAAAAGGAAAAGGTATCATGTTATTCTTTCAGTTATTTTCCCTAGAAAATTATTAGGATTCTTTTTTGAGCATTCAATGTCATTTAATTTTTAAAATATTTTATAATATTTAAAATTTCTGAAATGAAACATGAGAGAAAGAGAGTGAAAAGGAAGAGAGGGAGCATCCTATATTTGAATGTTCATTCTCATTTATTTTTCTTCTTCCATGGTCACAGCTAATATTTGCACATATTTGCCAATAAGAATCCCAAGTTTCACTTGGAGGTTTATGCCTCTCTGGTAAAGATGGTTTGATAAGGTAAGACTAACAAAATCTACAGCTGTACCTCTGTAGCCAAAGAAAGCCATGAAATAGAGGAGCTCACATGACTTTCTTAAAATTGATGAAGAGGTTTTGAATAGCATTTCTATTAAAGACTCTGTTATTAATGTTCAAAACACTTGATCTGTGCTTCTCATCAATATTTCATTTCCAGAGTATGTTTACTTTTGAAAACTACCTTAGAGTACTGTACACATCATTTGCACATTCACTCACCTTTGCGTTTCTTCTCTAGGCTGTCAGGGTCTATAAGGCAAAAGAAAGTATGATTACACATAAATTTCAATAAAACTCATAAAATAAATGGTGGGAAAGAAAATCAGTTGCTTATGAATATTAGGCATGAGAATGAAGAAAGATGTACAACTGGTTTAAAAGATTTTGTTCTGTATTTTTCCTCACAAGGAGCAAGAGTAACGTTCTTGAATATGTGAATTTGATTGTATGGAAATATTGATAGATAGATAGGTAGATAGATAGATGAATAGATGGATAGATGGATAGACAGATAGGCAGGCAGGCAGGCAGAGAGAGAGACATGGATAGATATATTGATAGACAGATACATAAAAACATAGCTAGCTAAACAGATAGATAGATGGATAGATGGATAGATAGATAGATAGATAGATAGATAGATAGATAGATAGATAGGCAGGCAAGCAGGCAGATAGGGAGAGAGATAGAGAGAGAAATAGAGAAAGCCAGATGGATGGATAGATAGATAGATAGATAGATAGATAGATAGATAGATAGATAGGCAGGCAAGCAGGCAGATAGGGAGAGAGATAGAGAGAGAAATAGAGAAAGCCAGATGGATGGATAGATAGATAGATAGATAGATAGATAGATAGATAGATAGATAGATAGATAGATAGAAAGATAGAAAATAGATAGATAGACAGATGGACAGATGGATAAATATAGCTGGATAGATAGACAGATAGGCAGTCAGATCACAGGTTTTGACTCTAAACAAACAGCATTCAATTCTCAAAAATATATTATATTTCTGGGTGTAAGAAAGGGAGAGGCAACCAACATATAAATTTCACTTATGAAAATCACATATGTTCTCAGAGTAAATAAGTTATATACTCATATATTCAGAGTGAATATAGTGAATGCAGTTTCCCCTTAGATACAAGGCTAGCCAGTAGAGTATTGTGCGTGTTTAGTCATTTCAGTCATGTCTGACTCTTTGTGATCCCATTTGGTTTTTTGGGGGGCAAAAATACTGCAGTAGTTTGCCATTTCCTTTTCCATCTGATTTAAGAGATGAGGAAACTGAGGCAAACAGGATAAAGTGGTTTGCCCAGAGTCATACAGCTAGTAAGTTTCTAAGGCTGTATTTGAACTCGGGTCCTTTCTGCCTCCAGACCCAGCACTCTATCCACTGTTCCCCCTAGCTGCCCAACCAACAGAGTACAATCCATCCTCACATCAGAGTCTACCATTGACTCCAATGGCCATCTGACACATACAAAATGCCACTTTAAAGGTCAAAATGGTACCATTCTCCTTGACACAACTTCTCTCCCACCTCTGCTAGAGGTCACTGCTTCTCTTCAAGAATGATTTCTCTAGAGGTAGCTAGATGGCTCAGTGGATAGAGAGCTGGGCCTGGAGATGGGAGGTTCTAGGTTCAAATCTTCCTACCAGTGTAACCCTGGACAAGTCACTTAACACCAATTCCATCCAGGTTTGGCTTTAGTTCACCAAAGGTTATCTCATCTTTTATGCTGTCAACTTTGGAAAATAGATGATTTTCCAAGACCCTTTATGGGACTTTTATTACTGATGACATTGGACAAGACTGCAAGAAGGTTGGGAGAGGCTTCTACTACAGGCTAAGTGGATGCTAGGTCTAGCCTTATGTCTCTTCTTTTTCTTCCGTTTAAAAAAATGTATTATTGATGAACTTTACTTTTTTTTCATTTCCATTTTCTTTTCACTGTCATTTCCTACTGAGTCCAGGATTCCTACCTTTGCCAAGCAAACCTTTGTAACAATGTCAAGCAAAACAAATAAATGCCTTAATTGTACTTGAAAACCATATGTATTATTCATTACCCGCCTCTAGTCCACTAACTCTTGGTTGAGATAGCCGTGCATTTTAAGGGCTTCTAAAAGATATCCCTGAGAAGGATTTTCTTTTTAAATGATTTAAAAGTATTAAAAAGTATTTAAAAGTATTAAAACCAAAGACTAGCATGATATGAAATGGAAAGAAAAAAGTAACTTTTTCCCAATGAAGGAGTATAGCACAGATGCTTTTTGAAAAGAAAAATTACTTGATATGGTTCTAGAAATGCTAGTGATGACAATAAGCAAAGGGGAAGAAATTAAAAACTTAACCATAGGCAGAGAAAACAAAATGATTCCTATTTGCTGATGACAAGATGCTTTAAGTAAATCATGGTTTTACACAAGATGGTTTAGCAAATCCCTAGGGAATTAGCAAAGAAACTTAATTAAAGAAACAATTAGTAGCTTGCTAATTATAATGAGCAGAATTGCAAACTATTAGCACACATGAAAAATTGCTTCAAATTGCTAATATGGAAACACATAGTGATCTTATTACACTACCACTGATCCTGCAAATGTGGCTTTAGTTGCCTGCCCTCTGGTTCGATTCCCCGCCTGTAGGACACCTTAGACACTACTGTCCCTAGCCATTCACAAACATGTATTATTTCTCCCTATTTTAATGTATAAATATAATTAGAGGCAGCTGGTGGCATTGATAGAGTGCTGGGCCTGGAGTCAGGAAGACCTGAATTCAAATATGGCCTTAAGATCCTTACTATACACACATACACATACAGAAGATGTTCAAGTACAAGTTGGGTGGATGACCATTCAATGAAGTGGTTCCTAGTCAAGTACAAGTTGGCCTAAATTGCCTCTGAAATCCTTTTCCAACTCTTAAGATTCTTGTTATTCTGTAACTCTGGTCCTGGTTGAACAAGAGTTTCCAAATGTTAGATCTATACTTACCTTCTGTTACAGGTTGAATCAGCAAGTCATATTTCTGTTTTGAAGTCATCTTTTTATCTGAAAAGTGAAAAGAGATTGAAGCTCACTAAGGTCAGGGACCATGAAATGAATTTCTCAGTATCCTTCCTACTGAGTCGAGTGGATTGCTGGATCCACAGTAGGTGTTCAGAAATATGGACACTAGAAAGCAGTCATAGTCAGTGATTAGACTTTCTTTCGTGAGATTCAAAGAATAAAAAATAAGAGATGAGAGAGAGAGAGAGAGAGAGAGAGAGAGAGAGAGAGAGAGAGAGAGAGAGAGAGAGAAAATAAGAGAATCTACTTTGTCCATACTAGATTTCTTACTTTTGAAAGGGGTAAAGTTCAGAAAGCTTGTGTTTTCTGCACTTTTACTTTCATGTTATTCTTACAGAATACCATATAAGAAGAAAAATAAAGCCTGAACATAAAGGAAATGATTGTTACAAAAGACAAAGTGCCTCAGACCAAGTTTTTCTGAATTTAAAGTCCTAGAAAACCTGCCACCATAAATTCCAATTCCCAAAAGTGTCCATCATATATCATAGTAAGAAAAATTTTGTTATGATATTTCTTATAATCACTACTGCCTTCTTCTCTTTCAGAAGCAACTAAACCCTCCAGGCCCCACTTCCACTCTCAGCAAATTAAGACTTTGACTATTTCTGTAACACTTGTTACAAACATCCTCACCTCTCCTCCTTTGAAGGCTGAATTTACTTTCTTAATCCTTAAATTCAACCAGTGTTGCTATCTTTCCCTGCTACTAATTGGTCCCATTAGAAAGTCTTAACTAACTTTTTCTTAGAGCATCCTGACATTCCTTAAAAAAAAAAAAGGCTATATACGTATAAATGAGATATTATTACTCAAACAGTAACACTAGTACCACACCTACAGCATAAAGAAATCCTAAGAATTTCTGACATACTCATTATAGTAAAATTTTATTTAGTGCCAGCTAACTTAGTATACACATCAGTTTCTGAAAATTAAAGACTGGTTCATTGCGACAAATCTATGAGAGGGAATGGACAAAAGTTACATAAGACAAGTTGGAGGGAAGGGTTATGGTCTAAGATTTTGAAGGGAATACCTATATCAATGAACTCATAAAGCTACTTAATAATATATTTAATATTATGATGGTAGTGGTGGGGGGCAGGGTTTTGCAAGATTCACATTGTAACTTTCTTAGCTAATTATTTTCAAATAGTATAGCAGTGCCCAATCCAAGTCACTGAGTAAGCCTTAAATACTCCTCAAGGTTGGGGATCCATAAAGAATCTCAAGTATTTTTACTTGCTCTCTCCCTTTCCTAGAATGTTCTCTTTTCTCATTTCTGCCTCTGGGCTTCCCAAGCTTCTTTCAAGTTATAGTTAAAATCCCATCATTGACATCAATTTGTTCCTGATCCCCTTTAATTATAGTGTTTCATCTTTGTTGGTTATTTCCAATTTATCCCCTATATAATTTCTTTGTACCTAGCTATTTGTATGTTAGATTGTGAGTTCCTTGAGAACAAGGATAGTCTTTTGCTATTCTTTTTTTTTAAACCCTTAACTTCTGTCTTAGAATTGATACAAATATTAGTTCCAAGGCAGAAGAGCAGTAAGGACTAGGCAGTTGGGGTTAAGTGATTTGCCCAGGGTTATACAGTTAGGAAGAGTCTGAGGTCAGATTTGAACCTAGGACCTCCCATCTCTGGGCCTGGTATTCTATCCATTGTACCACCTAACTGCATCATTTTCTCATTCTTTGTACCCTTGAAGCTTAGCACAGTGACTGGCACCAGGTAGACACTTTATAAATATTTATTAACCAACTGGTTTTACCTTTCAAGGCCCTACTTACATCCTTTCTTCCATAAAACCTTTCTAAACTCTTTTTTTTCTAAACTCATAGCACTTGCTGATTACATCTGCCAATGGGTGAGCAATGAACCATTTACTGTTTTATAAAAGCTACAATGTTACTTTTTATAGTTAACTTTATTTCTTTTATTTTTCTTTTGGTAGACCCTGCCTTCCCTACTAGATTTTAAGTTCCTTAATAATTAGAGTAATATTCTCATAATATTTTCTATACAAGGCAGCCCCTAGAAAAATATCTTTAGTACCAGTGCTTCATAAAATTTGATTATTTGGATGAATGCATGAAACTTTGGAACAAAACAAAAAGAGTAACAGATATTCCCAGTTAGATATTTAGGACAATTTTTCCATTTTTAAAAAAGGCTAAAAATGAGATGAATCACATAGTAGATATTTAATGTTTGTTGTGGAATTAAATTGAATATGGAGGTTGATGGAATCCTCCCTTAATAAATTCAAATTATGCTTTTTATAAATTACAATGTGAACACCAAAATCAGGAATGGAAAATTTCATATGTCCTATTTTAGATACTTACCGGGAGGTTTACTTGGGGCTTCTTGGTATTTTTCACTCTTAGACAATTCCCTAATAAAATTTTGTAGATTCACTGTTTCACTTTCTAAGGGAGGAAAAATACAATTCAGATATTCCAATGGAGACATGAACCCATAAAGCCATTCTATAATTATTAATGACACTTCCACTGTAGGCCAGATTATTAAAAGTGGTTCTCATAAGCTATTCTATGCTGCTTTCTACCCCTTTGACTTGCCATTTATTATTTTACTTTATTTTATATTTTGATGAACCTAGGATCAGTATTGAAGCCCAAGACTATACTTAGTAAGACCTGCTTCCAATTTGTGAGTATACGACGATGAAGAGAGCAATCCATCTATATCTCCTTATATGAACAACCATTTATATAATAACACTAAAATAAATTCTAATTCTACAGCAATTATTTCCTAAAGTAGTCATGGTTTGTCTCTGAACTTAGTTCAGAAACTCAGCCAGTCTGTAGTGAATTAAATTTGGAAATCCAGTTCTTTTGCAGATCACTGTTCTATTCTTGCCTCAAGGAAATCTGCTATTCTTGGGAGAGAATACATGCAGATACCAGAAAGTCAGGTCTAGTATCTTTATATGATTGAGCTATTCTTCAAGGATGTCTGGTTTGTTATCTCTAACCTTACAAATGGACTTAAACAATGAACTTTTCTTAGTCACAGGAGGGAAAGAGGGGAGCCCATTGCTAGCCCTTCATTCCCAATTTCCAACCAATCATATTGTCCCCCAAGCTCCAGTTCTGTAACCAGTCTTCACCCCCATGATGCTCCCAACTCTATAACCAATAGGATTCTTTCCCTGCCCATGAAGTCTTATTATTTTTGTTCTGTACTACTCCCCTAAAACTAGAAAAGGAGAGTTGTCCTGCTTGTGGTCTTTGGTTTAAGTGGAAGCAGCTATGGACTTGCTTTATTAAAAGGTAGTACCCCTGCTAAAAAAAACTATTATCTTGCCCAGAGAAAACATGTCTCAATCTTTGCTGAATTTCACTCATGACAAATGTTATGTCTGAGAGATTGTGGCCAATAATCCACTTTTAAATAGTGATCTTGATTCTAGTATAATTTATTGCTTGATGTTCAGTATTTTGAGTGTTCCAGGATACTTTGAGACTTGTATTTATAGAATGGGGATTTTTATTATCTGTTAGTCCTTGAAAGATAACAAACTTCTGCTGTATCATTCTAGTCACCAGGGTCAGGTCTTGCAGTGTATTTTAGTAAGTACTAAATTTTCACAACCTGTAGCCACGTACTCCACAGTTTCTAAAATTCCTTGTCTAATATACTTAGATCATATTAAGTTCAATTTCCATAAGGAAAACCTTTTTATGATTTCTGTTGGCAATAACTTCATTCTTAAAACTCATAAACCCCGCCATTTCCATAAATAAATCCGTCATCACTCTACCATTTGTTCTATGATTCTTTGTTGATACATTGCTGGCTGAATTTATGTTGTAGTTGCTCATGGGAGATTCTGTGATTATATTCTTGGATCTTAGAGGTTGCATAGTAAACATTCAGAGGTAAACCAGCTTTTGCCATACTGGACAAATCCAGTGATGTGCACCTCAGTTCTGACTATTGCTCAGTGAAGTGATATCTACTTTTCCCAAAAGAATTTTTATAAAATTTTGACCTATTTCTCATATGCATGCCCTGAGAATATCTATCAATTCTCTTCTTCCTTTTTGGGGAGTAAGTATGAATCCTTTCTATAAGAGTTTCCTTAGAATGATGGGTCCCATTTTGTTTTTTTAACCCTCATCTTCCATTTTAGAATAAATACTGTATATTGGTTCCAAGGTAGAAGAGGGGTAAAGACTAGGCAATGAGGTTTAAGTGACTTGCCCAAGGTCACACAGCTAGGAAGTGTCTGAGGCCAGATTTGAATCCAGGACCTCCTGTCTCTAGGCTTGCTCTCAATCCACTGAGCTAGCCAGCTGCCCCCAGGAGAGAGAGAGATTTAGATCCATATGAGATTGCTTACCATCTCAGGAAGAGAGGGAGGAGAAGGAGGGAGATAGAGAATTTAAAGCTCAAAATTAGGGGAAAAAAGAATGTTGATTGTTTTTGTATGTAATTGAGGAAAAAATTAAAATGTTTTTTAAAAAGAAACATTAAACTTAGAGCTAGGAAAGACTTTAGAAGTCATCTAGTCATAGGATCACACGTGTCATAGGTTTGCCATCACCAGTACAGATTTTTATTAGGCTACTTTCCAAATCTGTTATGGTCCATTTTGTAGTGTAGGAAATTTGCATTAAGATTTATATTGCATAGGTGTTCGTTGCTTTAAATGTGTTTTTCCCATTCAGCTTTGTTTTTGAGATTCTAGCATTTCATTTTATTTATTTATTTACAGTCTACTTTTATGTTATCTTCATACTTTATGTGATTTGCTTAAGCAAGGGGGTAGAAGAACAAGAGTATTTTTAATTATCACCTTTATCTAATGGTTCACCATAATCTCTAAGTTCAAACTTGAAGCTTTTTGTCTATCCTTCCTTGGCATATATTAAGACTTTTATAGTAATCATGTCCCAATCACATTTTTTTTTTTAATAGATTGTTCTTTTAGAAATGAGATAGTATTTTTTATTTTATTTATTTTAAACCCTTGTACTTCAGTGTACTGTCTCATAGGTGGAAGATTGGTAAGGGTGGGCAATGGGGGTCAAGTGACTTGCCCAGGGTCACACAGCTGGGAAGTGGCTGAGGCCAGGTTTGAACCTAGGACCTCCTGTCTCTAGGCCTGACTCTCACTCCACTGAGCTACCCAGCTGCCCCTCCCAATCACATTTTAATATAATTTGATTCAGCCATTCTGTGAAAGGAGGGATGATGATTCAATATAATAAGCTCTATGAATTTTTCCCATAAACTATTTTGTTTTGGGGGCAGATGGCTATTGTTTGTAACAAGCAAAAGATACAGTCCTGGATGATTATCATAATAAACTTAATTTTCATTTAAAAATATTTCCAATCTTGTATTTGTGGAACTGATTTTTTTTGTAAGTTTGTCTCCTAAAATGATAACTTGCCTTTAATGACTTCATTTACATCATTGATAAAGTACCATGTTTATTGATATACCTCATCCCATTATAACAACCCATTCTTAGCCTTGTTAAGGTGACTGGTTTTAAACCAATGCCACTAGAAATAACCCATAAAAATGAGGGGATGTCCCTTGATTGGTGAATGACTGAACAAATTGTGGTATATGATGATGATGGAATACTGTTGTGCTATAAGGAAGGGTAAATCACTTGATTTCTATAAGAACTGGAAGGACCTGCATGAACTGATGTGGAGTGAAATGAGCAGAACCAGGAGAACATTGTACATTGTACACAGTAACTGAAACATTGTGGGACAATCTAATAGGCTTTGCTCCTAATAGCAGTGCAATGATCCAGGACAATTCTGTGGGACTTATGAGAAAGAATGCCATTCACATGGAGAAAAAGAATTGTGGAAGCAGAAATGCAGAAGAAAATGTGACATCACTAGAAAGAACCCATAATCTGAGCAAGTAACCTAATAGAAATTGGAAACGCTTACCATCAGGCTGAAGAGATTTCAATGTTTCATTTAGCTCTTCCTCATTTAAGCTAATTCCCAACTTTTCCATTATAGGTACAAGATCATTAATATTGACTTTCCTGTCATCAACGTTGATGATATAATTCAATGCATTTTTTAGTGCTATAAAATAAAAAAAGTAAGTGATGGCTCTAAAAAACATAAAAATCTTTAGAAGAAAACAAAATAATTTCTCATTGAAGCAGTTTATGAAAGTTGAAAGATTCCACATATTCCTACTTTCCATCATAAAAAAGTTGCATTTGGAAATGTGCATGTATATAGAATATATAAGTAATTGCTTAGCTTTATGGTTTGCGAAGATCCTCATCACAGGCCTGTGAGGTAGGTCCTATTATTAGCTCCCATTTCATAGTTGAGGATACTGAAACTAAAAGAGGTTAAATGACTTGTCCAGGGTCACACAGCTACTAAGTATCAGAAGTAATATTAGCACTCAGGTCTTCCAGATTCTAAGATCAATACATTATCCACTATCCCACCTAGCAGTCATTAATATTTTTTATGGCCCAGATATTTTGGCCTAGATATGGTCTAGATAAAAATTGACCTAGATATATCATATTCAATGCTGAAAATGATTAATAATAATAATAATTAGAATTAGAATTAGAATTTATATAGCATTTTAAGGTTAACAAAGTATTTATGTATGTTAACTCATTTGATTTTAAAAACTCCTTTTTCTTGACAGTCAGTGGTTAGCAATCTATGTCAACCAATCTTAAAGTGAATGCTACAAAAAGGTTTCTATTGATTTATTATGAACCACAAGTTACCAATAATAAATATGTGGTTTTATGGCCAGTGCTATTTTTTTTCTATTGAACACTCTCCTCTGATCCTTGCCTCTTATTTTACTGAAAAAAAATTGAGGCCATTCTCCAAGAGCTCCTTCTACTCTTTTCCTCCTCATTTCACATCACTCAGATGTGATCTCCTTCTTTATTCCTGTCTCAAATGAAAGGAGGCCCTTCTTGCCAAGGCAAACTCTTCAAGATCCATAAGTAATCTCATTTCATTTCATCTCCACAGTGTTTCCTCCAAATCTTTTCATCCTTCCTCAAACCTCTCATGTCTTTCCCTCCCCTCACACTTTCAGCTGAAAACCTTGCCTCATTTTTTATGGAAAAAAGATGAGGCCATTCATTGTGGTCCTCTTCCATCTCATACTCCTTACAAAGCTCTACCTCTTCAAGTGATCCCATTCCTTCTCATTTCCTTCTAAAGATTGCCCCCTCTGTCGTCCCTTCTTTATCACTTATTTTCAGCCTATCCTTGTTTACCAGCTACTTTCCTACAGACATGTCCATGTTTCTCCATCCTCTAAAAAATCCTTCTCTTGATCCTTCCATTCCTCTTAACTTCCACTCTATATCTCATCAGCTTTTTGTAGTTAAACTCCTTCAAAAAGCTATCTATAAGAAGTGACACCACCATCTCTCCTCATTCTTATCTTACCACTTTATAACCTGGCTTCTAACCCTATCATTCCACCAAAACTGCTCTCTCCAAAATTACCAGAAGTATTAGTGAATAATATATTAATTATTAACTAATAGACTTTTCTTAATTGTCATTCTCTATTGTCTTCTGTCTAGGTTTTTGGGACATTCCTCTCTCTTGGTTCTCTTAATACCTATCTGACCACTTCTCAATCTTCTTGGCTGGGTCCTCACCCAGATCAAGTCTTCTTAACTGTAGGTGTTCCTTCAGGGTTTCATCTTCCTCTATACTAATACTTCACACTTGGTGATCTCATGAGCAACTATAATATTTAATAAGCAAAATTAACACAATATTTTATCAGTAACTATAATGTTTAATCTCTATTAATTCTCAAATTTATCTTTCCTTCCTGAATCTCTCTGCTAACCTCCAATCTTGCATCTCCAACTGCATTTCAGGGATCTCAAACAGGTCTCCCAATAGATCCTTTAAACTTAACATGACCAAAACCAAACTCATTATTTTTCTCCCTAAATCTTTCCCCTTTCTGGATCTTCTTCACTGTGTAATTAGAATCTTGTACCCTAATGACTCCATTTCCCAGAATTCCTTTTTTAACTTTTCCCAGAATTCCTTGCATTATGTTCCCCACTTTGCATCCAGTAAATAATTTTGCTGGAACCCTGCCTTTTTCACTCTCTTCTTCCTCTCTCCTCCTGCTTTTTCACAGTCTGGGCAACTCTCTCTTTGCTAAGACTATCATTTTCCCTTACTTCAAGTTATTATTAATAAATCTTATAAAATTATAATACTTGGAGTATATTAATTTTTAAGCTTACATCACCTTCCCTAGTCCTTTAGAAGGCAATATGATTCTTTCTTGAAACCTAAGTGTCAATCTGGACTCCTCACTAGCTCTCAACACCCCCATCCCACAATATCCAAGCTATTGCCAAAATCTATAGATTTCATCTCTGCGACACCTCCAAAATATGCTCCCTTCTTTCCTCTGACAATGCCACTACTCTAGTGCAGACCTTCATCATCTCATAACTGGACTGTAATAATAGCCTATTGATGGGACTGGTGGCTGCCTGATATCTCCCTTCACTCCCATACACCTTCCATGTTAGCCACTAAAGGGATTTTCCTAAAGCACAGATCAAACTATGTCATCTTCCATCCCACACCTTAACACTCAATAAACTTCAGTAATTCCCTGTTGCATCCAGGATCATATAAGAAATGCTCTGCTTGGCAACCAAAGCTCTCCATTACATAGCCCACCTTCTACCTTTCCAATCTTCTTATACCTTTCTCCTGAAATATACTCTGCCCATGGTACTGGTTTTCTTATTGGTCCATGAACAAGATAGTCCATCTTTTGTCTCAGGACATTTTCTCTGGCTGTCCCCTATAGCTGGAATGTTCTCCCTTCTCATCTCTTGCCTATTGGCTTCTTTTAAATCCCAACTAAAATACTACCTTCTGTAGGAACCCTTTCCTAATCTCTCTTAATTCTAGTGCCTTCTCTCTGTTAAATATTTTTTATTCTACCTATAGCTCGTTTGTATATATTTGTTTGTTTTCTCCTCTATTAGATTATTTTAAAATATTTATTTATTTTATCATTCTTTTCTCTTCAAATTTTGAGTTTTAGATACTCTACCCTCATTCCCACCCCTTCTCCACACCCAATAATATCAATTATACATGTGAAACATATGATTGATTAAGATTCTTATTAGCTCCTTGAGGACAAGGATTATTTTTGCCTCTTTTTGTATCTCCACTGCTTAACATAGTTCCTGCCAAATAGTAGATACTTAAATGTCCCTTCTGTCATCCCTAGTCTCTCACTCATTTTCAATCTCTATCTATTGGCTATTTTCCTGCTATCGACAAATAGATGACTGTCTTCTCATCCTTAAAACAGACAAACCAAAAAAAACTCCCAAAAAACTGTTTACTCAATCTATCCATTCTTGCTGGCTATCTTACATCTCTCCTCTCTTTCTTTTTGGAGGCAATACCAAAAGTGGTATCATGGATAGTCTTGTGGGCCTGGAGTCAGGAAGACCTGAGTTCAAATCTAGTCTTAGTCACTTACTAATTGGGCGGCTCCAGGAAAGTCATTTAACCTCTATTTCCCTCTGTTTCCTCATCTATAAAATGAGGATAACAAGATCACCTATTTCCAGGGTTGTTGTGAGGATCAAATGAGATAATAATTGTAAAGTGCTTAGCAAAGTGCCTGATGCATAATAAATGATATATAAATGTTAGCTATTATTACCTATTTCCCAATATAAATGTTAGCTATTATGAGTAGCATTCATAGTTAAACTTCTTGAGAAGGCTGTCTATGATCAGTGGCTCCACTTCTTTTTCTCTCACTTCTTAACTCTCTATAGCCTGGTTTCTGATATCACCAATTAATGGAAACTGTTCTTTTTCTCAATCTTCATTCTTCTTGACCTCTCTGAAAGCTTTTGAGACTATTGATCACCCTCTTCCCCTTAATGTTCTCTTCTCTCTAGGTTTTCATGATGCTTTGCTTTTGTTCTCCTTGCCTCAAGACTTGCTCACTCCAATCCATCTCACATTTGGTGACTAAATTGATGTTCCCTAAGTACAGTTCTGAGCATGCCATTCATTATTTTCAATAAATTGCAGTGGTTCCTTATTTCTCCCAGGCTAAAATATATAATCCTCTCTTTGGATGTTAAAGCCTTTCACAATTTGATCCCTTCCTATATTTCTAGTCTTCTTTATACCTTACTCCTTTTTCCTTTCCTATATATTTGATGATACAGTGACACTGGGAGAAAGAAAGAGAAGAAAAGAAAGAGAGGGGAAAGAATGAGAGAAGGAAAGGAAAGGTAGAAAGGAGGGAGGGAAAGAAAAAAGAGAGAAGGAGAAGGAAAAAAGAAAGAAAGGAAGACAGAAAAATTCATTCTCACCTGGGTCTTCTTGATAGCTTTCACTATCAGATATGTTCTTTAATATTTTCTTTAAATCCACATATCCTTGATCTGTAAAAGTGAAAAAATAACCCCCCCAATTCAGATATTCCAATGTGGTAAGAAATAAATTTTTGAAAATTTGAAAAATCTGTTCTCCAAAATATAAGGTAAAATATAATACATTTTTGTTTTATGTATAAAAAGTTCTAAGCAATTATTCTTCAAATTAATTCAATTACAGGCTTTTCATATTCCGTGTGTGTGTGTGTGTGTGTGTGTGTGTGTGTGTGTACATATATATACTTATTTATCTTAATGGGTCCCTAAGTTCATACTAGCTTTTTGGAGGGACTGACACAGCACATGCTATTTATTAAAAACTCATAGAATTCATTATTCCAAGGAATTCCAGAGACAGAAGTTCACACTGTACAGGCAAGTCAGCTATTTTACTTGGAAATCTCATGAGAACAGAGCTGAATATGAAGAACAGTAAATTGTCAGATGCAATTTTGTATTGATTAATACAACATATAAATACTTTTGAAGATTTTTTTGCAGATTTAATTGTATTTATATGTATAATTTTGTACTGAGTTGGCTGAGTGATGCAGTCAAAAGAATGCTAAACTTGGAATCAGGAAGACTCGAATTCAAACCCAGACTCAGACACTTACTACTTATGTGACTCTGGACAAATTATTTCACCTTTCCCAGCCTCAGTTTCCTCATCTACAAAATTATGATAATAAGTATGTTTTTGACTGTTGTGAGGATCAAAAGAGACATTATGTGTAAAACTCTTTACAAACTTTAAAATGCCAAATAAATGTTGTTATTGTTATTATTTTTATTTTGAAAGAAAAATAAGTATATATGTATGTGTATATATGGATAATATATGCACATACACATTAAAAATAATAATAGCCAGTATTTATATGGCATCTTAATCTTCGCAAAGAGCTTTGCAAATGTTATCTCATGATCCTCCAACAACCCTAGGAGGTAGGCACTAATATTATTACCCACCTTTTACAAATGAAGAAACCAAGGCTGAGAGAGGTTACATGACTTGCCCAGAGTCACATTGCTAGTAACTGTCTTAGGCAGGATAGGATCTCAGGTCTTCTTTTCTCTAGACTCAGTACACTCCATGCCCTGTGCCACTTAGCTATTTCTATCCATTTACTAAGATCCAACTCTTAGAACAAAAGACATTTCCTTGCCCTATCACCTTTGGCAAAACAAATAATTTCTAGCACCTTAATGGAAATTTTAAGGGTGCAGAAGAGAATCCTAGTTGCTTTGCTACTTAACTAATTTTTATATTCCTTATGGAGTGCTTAAGAACTCTTGGGTAAGGAGTATGTATGGAGTCATACCAGTGTGGAAGAAGGGAACTGAGAAAATGTAAAGAGCAGGCAGACCAAATATCTTAAGGGGAAGGGACAACATTTTTCCATCAATGGAAGGATACATGTTCTTATTCTGAAAGAAGAATATAGCTGCCCTCATAACTGGACTTAAAACTCCATCTATGGTCTGGCCAGAACAGAACAGAAATTTCCCTCTTTCAAAAAAGTATCCTAAAGGATAAGAAAAAATTCACATTATCAATAGAGGCAATAGGTAGTGCAAGATGGCAGAGAAAATAATGGGACTAATCCAAGCTCTTCCAAATCCCACCCCTACCAAATACTCTAAAGTAATGCCTCAAAATGAATTCTGGGGTGGCATAACCAACAAAAGGATGGAGTGAAAAAAAAAGGAGGCAGAAAAGATGTTTCACTGGAGTGATAGTAGACTGCTCAGACCATGTTCCAGCAAGTTAATAGCAGGCCGTGAAAGCAACAAAATCAGTAGTGGCAGCTTCTAGAGCTCTCAGCCCACAGTAGAGGCAGACAACTAATTGGAAGGAAATTATACGGAACCTTTTGCTGGCATTAGGTACAGGATTCTATTGCATTGCCCATATGTGATTCTGAGCTACAACCCAGGGCAAAGAGGATCACTACTATACTAGAGTATACATCCATAGGTGAGCAGAGTCCCTAAGCTCAGTTCAGGGTAGAAAAGAGTGACTGATGTTACTCATGGACCAGTAGACTGGAGCATGGACCAGGACAATAGTGACCATATCTCTCCTGAGATCATCCCAACTCAGAAGAACTGAAAATTTACATACTCATGGAACCACCTCTGCAAACTACAACACAATAAACATAAAGCTGGAGACAGTGTCTCCTCCATTTTGGGAGCAGATCCCAACTTTAACAGAAAGTTAAAAGTCAAGAAATATTCTAGAAAAATGAGCAAACAATAAAATAAGAACCTAATCATAGAAAGTCACTTTGCTGACAAGGAAGAATAAACACATAAACTCAGAAGAAGACAACAAAGTCAAAAAAAGCTACATCTAAAGCCTCAAAGAAAAGTGTGAATTGGTCTCAGGCCCCCAAATAATTCCTGAAAGAGCTCAAAAAGCATTTAAAAATCTAATAAGACAGACAGAGGAAAGGAGAAAGAAACAAGAGGGATAGAAGAAAATCATGAAAAAAGTCAAAGCTTTGAAAAGGAGACACAAAAAAAAAACTGAAAAAAAAAAAAGAACATCTAAAAAACAGAATGGGCCAAATAGTAAAAGAGGCTCAAAAATCAATTAAAAAGAAGAATTTCTTAAAAAAAAAAAAAAAGAATTGCTAAATAGAAATAGATGTACAAAAATTTGCTGAAGAAAAGATCTTTAAAAAGTAGATGTGGCTAAATGGAAAAGGAGGTATAAAAACTATTGAAGAAAAATCTTTAAAAATCAGAATTGGGCAAATAGTTGATAATGATTCCACAATATAGCAGGAAACAATAAGACAAAATCAAAATGATGAAAACTAGAAGAAACTATGAAATATTTTATTGGAAAAACAAATAACCTGTAAAACAGATTTAAGGAGAGAGAATATAAGAATTAATCAGATTGCCTGAAAGCCATGATAAAAAAAAGTCTTAGACATCAAAATAAAAAGTCATAAAGGGTATCTAAGTAGCACAGTAGATAGAGCACGAGGCTTAGAGTCAGAAGAATATGGGTTCAAATTTGGTCTTAGACACTTCATTGCTGTGTGACTCTGGGCAAGCCACAACCCCACAATTGCCCAACAACCCCACAATTGCCCACGGGCAGCATAGTTTCTGCTATTTTGAAGTATTGTAGGAGTGTGGAGATTCTGGTATTAAGACCAGCCTCTGAAGTCTTTCAGAATAGTAGAGATATGTTTTAAAAAAGAAAAGGAAGAGAGGAAGAAAGGAAATTATATAGGAAAACTGCCCTGATATCCAAAAACCAGATGATAAAATAAAAATTGATAGAATCTACTGATCACTTACTGAAAGAGATCCCAAAATAAAATGCTTGTGAATATCATAGTCAAATTCTAGAACTCCCATGACAAGAAGAAAATATTGCAAGCCTCTGAAAGAAATGATTCAAGTATCCTGGAGCCACAATCAGAATCGCACAACATTTAGCAGCTTCAGCATGAAAGGCTTGGGCTATAATATTCCAGAGGAGACAGGATTACAACCAAGACTCATTTACCCAACAAAACTGAGTGTAATCCTTCAGGTGGAAAATATACATTTAATGAAATAGAGGATTTTCAAGCATTCTTTATGGAAAGACCAGAACTGAATAGAAAATCTGACTTTCAAATATGACTCAATAGAAACATAAAAAGGAAAACAGGAAAGAGAAAAATCATAAGGAATTCAATAAAGTTAAATTGTTTATATTCTTACATGTGAAGATGATATTTATAACTCCTATGAACTTAATTATTATAAGGGCAGTTAGAAAGAATGTACTTAGAGAGAGAGAGAGAGAGAGAGAGAGCAAGGGTGAGACTTGACTATGATGGGATATCTAAAAAATAAATTTAAGGGATGAGAAAGAAGAAAGCGTTAGGAGAAGAAAAAGGTAGACTATAGAATATTATCTCACAAAAAGAGCTGTGAAAGAACTTTTATAGCAGAGGGGAATATGGAGTGAACCTTACTTAGAACTGGTTCAAAAAGGGAATAACATCTGGATATAGAAATCTTATTCTATAGGTAAGTAGGAGGAGAAGGAGATAAGAGAAACAGAGAAGATGATAGAAAAGATGGGGAGTGGAAAAGGTGGTGATCAGAAGCAAAATACTTTTGAGGAAGAATAGGGTGAAAGGAGAGAAGGATAAATAAGAGAAAAACAGGAAGGAGAAAAATAAACAGTAATCATATCTGTAAAAAAATTTATAGTAAGTTTTCTGATAAAGACCTTATTTTTCAAATATAAAGAGAACTGAGTCAAATATAGAAGAATACACAAATCATTGATAAATGGCCAAAGGATATGAAAAGGTGGTCTTCAGATAAGGAAATCAAAGATATCTATGGACATATAAAAAGGTTCTAAATCACAACTGATTAAAAGAAATGCAAATTAAAACAACTCTCAGGTACCACCTTATACCTACTGGACTGGTTAGCATTATAGAAAAGGAAAATATTTTGTCAAATGTTAGAAAGAATGTGGGAAAATGGGGACATTAAAGCAGTGTTGGTGGAGTTGTGAATTGATCAACCAATCTGGAGAGCAATTTGGAACTATGTCCAAAAGGCTATGAAAGCATGGATATCCTTTGATCCAGTGATACCATTACTAGATCTATATCTCAGAGATATAAATAAAAAGGAAAAGGACAAATATGCACAAAATATTTAAAACAGTTACTTTTGTGGTGGTAAGAATGGGAAATTGAGAGGATATTCATCAATTGGGGAATGACCAAATAAGTTGTTGTATATGATTGTGATGAAATACTATTCCACTATAAGAAATGATGAGCAAAGTGCTTTCAGAAAAATCTGGAAAGATCTGTGTGAACTGATTCAAGATGAAGTGAGCAGAACCAGGACAACAATTTATATAGTAATAACAGTATTGTACAATAATCAACTATGAATTACTTAGCTATTCTTAGCAATACAATGCTGTAAGAAAATTTGGAAGGGCTTGTGATGAAAACTGCTATCCACCTCCAGAGAAAGAAATGATGGAATATGAATGCAGATTGAAGTATATTTTTTCTTAAACTGTCTCCATTTTTCTTGTTTATTTATTTATGTTTCTTTTGGTCTGTGTTTTTTTTTTCACAACATGGCTAATGAGGAAATATATTTTTCATAATTGGACATGCGTAACCTATGCCAAATTATTTGCCATCTCAATGAGAGGGGAGGAAAGAAAAGGAGACAGAATTTGGAACCAATTTTTTTAAGAGCCAGTTGTTTAAAATGGTTTTACATGTAATTGGAAAAAATAAAATATTTTTTAAAATATCAATAGAGGCAAATGAGGAAATTACATGATACTTAAAGGTACTATAAACAATGAATCAATGTTTTACAAACATTTAGGCACAAAATAATGAAGCATCTAATTCATAAGGGAAAGTTAACTGAATTACAAAAAGATATAGTAACTATAATAGTTGAAGATTTTAATATTCCTCTCTCAGACGTAGACAAATCTAACAAAAACATGAATAAAAGGGCAAATATAAAACTGAACAAAGTGTTAGACAATTTAGAGGAAAGTTATGACTTTTCTGAAATGGAATATTAAGGAATCTATGTATTTCTCATGTTACATGGCTGTTTATAGAAATTGAGCATGTACTAGGGCAAAGAAAAACTATAAATAAATTTAAACAAGCAGAAATATCAAACATATGTTTTACAGATCATGGTATCCATTTAAATGATAACTACTAACACATAGTGTACAAGCAAATGGAATCCATACTTTTTGCCTAAATCATCAGCCCCATGCCTTCTGGTTTGAATTTCCATTCTTTATGAAGATATACCCAGTTTTTATTATTTATTAAGGCATATAAAGGCCCTAAGTTCCTTTTGTCTCTTCCTTGATCAGCCTTATCCTCATGTATGACTAGGAAGATTTTTTAATCTGGGATGTAAGTTTCTAGCAATGATGTCGGTAACTCTAGCATTGATAGATTACAAAGGACATGGGCCTGAAGAAAACATTTGGAAGTCCATTTGAAACTCTGCTGGCTGCCTTGGAACTAATTACATGGTACCCAAGCAAACCCACTTCCCAAAGGCTAGGAAGGCCTACTAGAGGGAGGAAAGGTACCATTTGTCAACAATATCTTCGATGGATTAGCACTGTATTAATGGAGTAGACTTGAAAAACCAGGTGATAACAATATTTATTGAGTATCCAAAAGCACTGGTCCAGCTACCAGTTCTGCATACATCATCATGAATTTGTACGTTTGCTAGACCTTCTCAAATAAGCTTCTTGCTTAGCTTCTCTCACACAAACTCCCTCTCCTACATTGTAACAGACAGATCTCCTACTGAAAGACCATGGTTGTGTGAGAATTGGCCAACTGCTAGCTAGCTAATAAAAGTGCCTCCATCACTGATTGATTCACCTATGTACTGGAAAATTTCTATGCACCCAATAACTGGTTAAGACAACTTTATCTAAGCTAGATATGCAAGGTTATAAGGTTCTTCTGAACACAATCAATTTAACAAACTTTCCTAATCACAATTCCCTTGGAGTTGAATGTGAGAAGAGAAGGTTATAATTCAGCCATTCACTGATTATTAAAATTCCCCCCTCCCATTTGGTCTCTGTGAATCTTCTCAGCAACAGCTATCAAATATAGGACTCTTAGAGATCTGGAGCTCTGAAAAATTCCATTTCACTTCCTGTGTTTGCCTATGGGAGTGAAAGGTTGAGGAGCTACATGCTTCCATGTCTTGATAAAGGACATGCAGATAATTATCTACCTGGTTTCTATTCATTGGGTACTTGTTTTCCTTCATGGTACTTTACCCACAATCTTCTCATACTATGAATTTAGTAAGCCTTTCTAGTCTTCTCTTTTCCCAGGGCTTCTTAATCTAACCCTCTTCATCATCATAGATTGATGTCTTGGCCAAGACTAGAACAAATATCACCTTGCTTCATCTAACAGCTTCTAACAGTGACCAGAAAAGCAGGCAAAAGACTCTGGAAAACAGGAATTTAGGGCAACCTGATTAGATCATTCCTATGACTTTCCATTCAAAATAAGGTAGGGTAGAATGACACAAATGAAGAATTCAGAGAAAAATGTTAAAACCTGTACAAAAGGTACAGAATGAAGAAAGAATGGGTTAAGGAACAATACACAATGGCTATAATTCCATCTGGAGAAGGTACTACACATCTCTCAGTTTTCTGGATTTTGTAGCTACTCCTGATAGGCTGGAGAGGATAACTTGGGATTGAAGAGGGGCATATAATCCATGTCTATATTCTCTTTAAACATTTTTATTTGCTGGACCTTGAGTATTTTTTTATGAAAACATACTTTTCCATGCATATAAATCATTTTGGTGGAATGATCCAATTGAATGAAGGAAAGAAAAAGCATTCATTAAATGCTTTCTATGTCCCAGCCATCAAGCTAAGAGGAAGGGACAGGACTAGAGAAAGAAAAGATTCCTTGTTCTCAAGGAGTTCATGATCTAATTTAAAAGGCAACACAACAAAGAGAATTTAGCTACAGGGCACATGAAAAGGCTTCAAAGTCCCAAGGGTACAGCAACAGATCAGATGGCAAAGGACCAGGGGTCTTTAAGATGAACCAGTAGGTAAGATGGCAATTTCCACAGGTCTGAAAGGTCTCAATTTAATAAAGAAAGAAAACTGAGGCTCCTCAGAAAAAGGTAAAAATTAACTTGCTCAAGGTGCCAAGGCTAGTCAATGAGAGAGGTAAGGCTAATCAGATCTTCTGACATGTCTAATTCTTTTTCCAATACACTTTCCTTTTTTCAATGCTAGATTAGCAGACAGGGGAAATAGAGAAAGTCCTATGTTAACATGAAATTGCCTAGGATCATTGAACAAACATTAACTTAAGTCTAAAAATGGAAGAAAGAAATTAGTCATGTTCTAGAGAGCAAGACTTTTTTTTTTTAATAGTGCACAGAAATGTGCCAAGCTTCATGGATAATGATCTCTCTTGTCTTAGCAACTGGCCCATTGTTCAGATGACTCTCAAAAACATCAGTATTCCCCCACAATTCTATCATCTGTATGTGGTAGGGGTGTGTTGGGCTAGATGAGGTGTCTATTTTCCATTCATTGGTCCAGGCAATCCAAATAACCTACATATTATATATATTTACATTTTTTTCAGATATCTGTGTTGGAGAAATGGACTACCAATTTTCCATGAGAAATCTATATGTGTTATTAGAGTGTAGTCTGTTGAAATGTTATAATGCTAATTTTATGAATATGGATAAGAAATATGGCTTAGGAATTATAGTGGCACCCTGGAAGACTGGAAATAATCTCATTAATGTGATTCAGAGGTATACATTTGGATTTCCCTGGACTTAGGAGTACATTTGGGGGTGTCCAATACCCAAAAAATGATGTAAGAAAGGAAACAAGCTTGAGTTAGTTAACTAATAGCAAATTTCATATTATCAAGAGCAAATGTGGCAGCTATTTGGTAATAAACTATCATGAAAGTGCACATCAATACAGAAAAAACCATAGTGGGAAATCATTAAGGAGAAATATTTAAAAATCAAAGATGGAGGCTGCCAAGGGCTAATGGAAGACAGTAAAAACATACTAATATATGATACTATATTCATTATATTTTAATATGGAGCAACTTCTGGGAATTTGATAGAACTCTCCATCATTATAACCCTTTGAGATTCCTCAAGCTATTTCCTCCCACTCCCCCCTTCTACAAGAAGCATGGACCACTGAAAGTGCAGACCACTTCTGGAGTCAGCCCATCCATCTCTTTTTATCCTTACCAAGTTAATGAGATTTTAACTTTGCTACTGGAAAAAACCTTAGAATCTTACCTTAGAATTTGAGCAAATAGATTAAGAGGGAGTTAAAGTACTCACCATCAGCCTCAACAGATTTCACAGCTTCTTTAACACCTTCATCAGATAGGTCAAACTTCAAACCCTCCAGGGCAGATTCAACATTCTGAATTAAGACTTTTCCTCCAGCAATTGGAGTAATCAGTTTACTTATATCTTTTATTGCTATATACATGTATGAATAAAAAGAGAAAACTATTGAGTTAGTGAGTCTGAATAAATCTATGAAACTTTGTACAAATTTCCCCAAGATAACAACCAAGTAAAGTTTCATTAAATTTTCATAAAGTATTTGTTTCTTCAAAGTAAAAGGATAGGATAAAGAATAGATTTCCAGAAGCTTCCCCCTTTTTTTAGTCAATAGTGATTAATTAAAAATTAAGTCAGATTTAAAATTAAAGGCCTCATAGAGATCAATATTATTCACAAACTATTCAAAATATTAGCTTCTGTTCTTTCTACCCTACTGATTGTTTGAATTTGTAGGCAGTTATAGGATCTCCTAGAGACTTCTGGCTGTCTAAATAAAAATCCATGATGCACATAAAAAGAAACTTTGGCACACGATTACCTGGAGGACAGATTTTACACTTGGTCAGCTTCCAAGTTTTTAGAATCTTAGTTAGATTGTTTCTAAGGGCTTCTTAGATACCTTAAAAATCAATGTTACTCTCAACCTAAACATACAGTTGGGGTAATTCTCTCATTACCCATAGTGTGTAGAAACTTCTAGGAAGAAGTTGTCAAAGGTGAGTGATTGATGTCTTGGGGATGACCTTGGCACCACAAACACTACAGATCAAGTATAGGACTAGGTCTGGATTTGATGGCAAAGGCAATTAAATACATTTTTCTGACTGATCCATCACATCTATTTGACACTAGAATCTGACTGTAAAAGCCCCAAAAGTTCACAAATGATACCACTAAGCAGTACATTCAATCCATTCTGTAAGATTCCATTCAAGTTTCTGTCTCTCTCCCTCTCTGTCTCTGACTCTGTCTTTCTTCTCATTATTCTTTACAGATAAAAGTAGTCCAGGACTCTAGGTGATTGTTTCTAAACTGATATCTAGAATAAAGAACCGAGTGTATTCAGCAGGGAAAATGAAAATTCCTGGTGCAACATCTGGGAGCTGGAGAAGTACAACTCTGGGAAGTATGGTTCTTATGTTTGAGCTGCACGGAGTGTTGTGGCTGTCCCTGAAATGAGTTTTGCATATTAGGTTGTGCTTTAAGAAGCTGGAGATCTTTCTAACATACATCAAAGAACTTGGGCAGTGACAATATCCTGTCACCAAGACAACGAAGGCTCCATCCTTGACAATTTGTCATAGTCCTTTCCTCTTCTTATAAGTATGCCTGCTGTGCCAGAAAATGCTGGCACTGCATTTTCAAATTTTCAAAGCAAATGCTTGGCACACAGAGAGTCAAATGACCCTGATACACAACAACAATGGGGAGAGCTTCAAGCAATGTAAAAAGTAGTATGGAGTCAAAAAACCTATCATTCCCTGTGTGGTTTGGGGCAAATTTTTTAATCTCTCAAAGATCTCATTTTTAAAATAAGAATCTAGGACAGATTGGTATGATTTTTAAGATTCCTTCCAACTTGAATGCCAGTTTTGATACTTACGTGGTGCTTTTTCAGTTTTGTCTTTCGCATACAAATTCAAAAACTGATTCAAGTCCACTACTCCATCACCTATGAAAAAGAGAAAAACATCAGAAAACCCACTGGAGACTCTATAAAGCCAAATATACAACACAAAGGGTAAAATGGGAAATTGTCAATTAACTGGTGAATTCCAACTTCAACATCCTTTTGATATGTGTAGAACAATTCCAGATTAAATCCTAACCAGAAATTAATTTGATAATCATTTGCTTCCCAATTTCTTGGTTTGCTATTTCCTCAATCACTATAAAATTATTTGAAATTTTATAACAGTAGACTCCATAAATAGAATGTACATGCTCATATCTCATAGACACAGGTTATATTACTGTTCAGAGAATTAAAGTTCTATTTAGAAAAGTCACTGAATGTGCTTGACCCACAATTAAGACAGTAAATTCAATAAGTTCCTATCAAATATTCTTTTATATTTCCTATTGCAAAATGCACATGTGACCAATTAGGTACAAATTCTTTTCAGACACACACACACACACATACATGCACACATACACATTTTTATATATGTATATATATATAGTTACTATCAAAAAAGTTACTATACACACATATATACATCTGTATATGTATGTATGCATATATTGCGCTTTCATTTAATTATGTATCATTAGGAGATATTATTTCAAAAGTTTCTTTTCAGTTAAATGAACTCCCAAGACATATAACACTTACTTAAGGAACTTAAGTCAAGTAATTCAATAGCATCCATTTGTATATTTAAGTTAAATAAATTAAATAAACAAGTGAATTAGAAAAATTAAAGTATAGTTTTATTGTATATTTTATTTTTATATCATCTCACTCCAAGATAATCATTTTTTATAACAAAGAACTTAGAAGCAAGGAAGAAAAAGAGTTCAGCAGTTAATGAACATATTACTAAAGTCTGACATCAAACATATATTCCATACACTTAGACACTCAAGCCTACATACAAAGAAAGTGAGGTGAATGTTTTCTCATAGCTCTTCTTTTGGGCCAAATTTGGTCATTACAATTTTGTAGCATCTGGTTTTCGTTGTTTTGTTGTTCTTTCCATTTGTATTAATGTAATCATTGTGCATATGGTTTTCCTTATTCTGTTTACCTTACTTTGCAACAGTTCATATAAGTCTTTCCATGCTTCCCATGATTCATCTTATTGTTTTTTACAGGAAAGTAATATTACATTCATGCAGTGCAACTTGTTTGGCCATTCTGCAGTTGATTGTATTCTACTTTAGTTCTAATTCTTTACTACTACAGAAAAGTGCTACTAAAAATATTTTCAGGTATATAGGATTTTTTTTTTGTCAGTGAGTTCCCTAGAGAATATACCTAGGGGACGAAGTCAAGATGGCAAAGAGAAAAAATATAGTTGCCTAGCTTGCTCAGCTACCTCCTCCAAAACAATCTAGAAAATGAACCAGAAAAAAATCTGATTGTAAAAAAAAAATTGAGAAAAAGTTATTGTCGTTACTTTTTCAGTCTAAAGAAGCTTAGGAAAATAGACAGAAAACATGGTATGCTCTTAAGTGAAATGCTGACCAGGAGCATAAGATGGAAATGAGGGAGCTGTGGGGAACATTCCAGTAACCAGTAGCAGAAAAAGAGCCAACATGGAACACCAGTACAGGAAGCTCCAAGACAGAAAGAAATCCTAAGGGCTCCCTAAACAAAGCAATGTACCAAAATTTATGTGATGTAGCCAAACTGTCCTTACAGAAGATGTATATCTTTAAACACTGATACCAATAAAAGAGAATTAGGGCAGACCAATGCTTTGGGCTTGCAACTAAAAACCTAAAAAATTAACAAATTCAAAACATCTAACTATCAAATTAGGACTTCTGAAAATCAAAGATAAAAGTATCAAAACTGAGAGTAAGTACCTATTAGTTTAATACATTAAACTAGGAGGTAGCTTTAAAAAAAAAAGATAAGCTTTTAGTTAATTTAATTTTAAAAAGACAAATCACCAATATCAAAAATTTTAAAAGTGAATCACAACATATTAAGAATAAAAACAATTAGTAGGAGCTATTTCACCTATCTGTATATCAATACAACTAACAATTTTCAGTAAAATGGATAAATATTTATAAAAATGTAGATTTCCCAGAATAATAAAACAGGAAATAGAATAAAAGCCCTATTTTAGAAAAAGAAATTGAACAATTCATAAATGAACTCTCAAAGGGAAAAAAACAACAATCCAGGATCAGATGGACTTGCAAGTGCATTCCACCAAACATTTAGAGAACCATTAATTCCAATACTACATAAAATATTTGAAAAAGTAAGATAAAGGAATACTCTTCAATTCCTTCTGTGACACAAGTATGGTGTCTTGTTATCTAAACTAGAGAGTTAAAAGAGTAAAAAAAAAACATGGACCAAATTTCTCTAATGATATTTATGAAGAAATTGAAATAATAACAAGATTATAGCAATATATCACAAAGATCATCTACTTTGACCAGGCTTGGATTGATACCAAGATTGCAGGGATGATTCAATCTTAAGAAAATTACAAAAATAATTGACCATTTTAATAGCAGAATCAACAAAAATAATGATGATTTCAATGGATGCAGGAAAGGTTTTGACAAAATATAAGACCTATTAATTTTTTTAATCCAGAAATCATAGGAAATAAATAAGTGATTTTCTTAAAATTTTCTAAGTTGTATTTATCCAAAACCAAGAGCAAACATTATCTGGTAATGTAGCAACTAGATGTCTCAGTGATCAGGAAGACCTGAATTCAAATGCAGCCTCAGTTACTTATTAGTGTGATGCTGGACAAGTCACTTAATCTGCTTGCCTCAGTTTCCTCATTTGTAAAATGGGGATAATACTAGCACTTAACTGCCAGGGTTACTGTAAGGATCAAATGAGATAATAACTAATAAGTGCTCAGCATAGTGTCTGGCACATAGTAAGAGCTATATAAATTTTAGCTATTGTTGATGTTGTTTTTGTACCTCAGAGCTCCTGGCTCTTTTCAATCATGATTCCTGCTATTGTCCCTTTAGGCTGATTACTTATTAACCCCTTGATTACTTATTAACATGTTTTCTATAATGACTATGTGAGGTTGTTAGGATGATTAGAACAAGATATAATTTCAAAACAAAATGATGAAGGGAATTGATCAGAATAATATATAATTTTAACATAAAATGATGAAGGGAATGGTTCCCCGAAAAACCTAGAAATATTTGTTTAACTGCTGCAAAGTGAAGTGAGTAGACCCAGGAGAACTATTTATATGATAACAGCAATTGTATTGGTTAGATACTATATTGGAAATATATTGGAAAGATAATATATCTAGGAAGACTTAGTAACTCTGATCACCATAATAACCAATCACCATTCCAAATTACTATGCTGAAATACTCTACACTTCCACATAAAGCTGATGAACACGGATGGCAATTTTAGTCATATTTTCTTCTTTTTTTATCTTTTTGGACATGGTTAATATAGGAATTCATGTTACACAATGCATATTTGTAATGAGTTTTGTTTTTCTTGCCTTCTTAATGGGTCGGGGAGGGAAGGAGATAATTCAAAACTAAAAGAAAATTGAAGAGAGAAAGAGAGAGACAACAGACAGAAAAAGATATGGAGAGAATACACCTAGCAGTGAAATCTCTGGAGCAAAAAGTACTAAAATTTTAGTAACTTTCTTCATATAATTCTTTTTTTTCTACAACAAAAGAATCTAAAAACAAATTTTTTGATGCAAGTGCATGGAAAAGCTCTTTGGTTGGCTATGAATTGTAATGAAAATAATTAATAAACAATATTCATATAACAGACCTCTAAACATTAGCAATATATCAGGCAAAGTGGACTTAACACAAAATAAATTTTAAGGCTCTGCTATTTATTCTCTACAAGAATATTTACTATTTCTTTTATTCTTTATAGTCTTCACATAATTCTTAATTGCCTTCTATAAATGACTCGCTCATTTCACAGCTCCAAAATAGTCAATTAGTTATTCAATAAGTATTTATTATGTGCTAATATGTGCCAAGTACTGTGTTAAGTGCTGGTGCTACAAAGAAAGGTAAAAGACAGTCCTTTGTTCTCAAGGAACTCATAATCCAATGGAGTAAACAACATGAAAACAAATATGTATGAAACAGGTTATACACTAGATATGTAAGAAATAAGTCAGTAGAGGGAAGGTAACTAGAATAAAGAGGGATTGAGAAAAGCTTCCTGTCAAAGATGGGACTTTTAACTGAAAACTAAAGGAAAGCCAAGGAAACCAATAGTTCGGATTTAGCAAAAGCAGAAGAGGTGACAAGAATACACAGAAGAACTGCACAAGAAAGATCTTAACTTCACCAATAACCACCACAACAGTACATGCCATATATCCTGGAGAATGAAATCAAGTGGGTCTTAGGAAGCATTGCCAACAATAAAGGCTAGTGGAGGTGATAGAATTCCAGCTTTTAAAATCCTAAGGGATAATACTGTTAAAGTAATGCACCCATATGCCAAAGAATTACTGAACAAGTATGCTCATTTTACATGTCAGCAAAGCTATGCTTAAGATTCTGCAAGCTAGGTTTATAACAATGTGAACTGAGAGTTACCAGAAGTACAGGCAGATTTTTAAAAAGCAGAAGAACTAGAGAACAATTTGCCAACATTCTTTGGATTATGGCGAATGCAAGGGAGTTCCAGGAAAAATATTCTTGTACTTCATTGATTACCCTAAAACCTTTTGACTTTTGGATCAGAATAAAATGTGGTAAATCCTCAAAAAGATAGGAGTACCAGATCATCTTACTTGTCTCCCTGGGAACCTGTATGTATGTAGGTCAAGAAGCAACAACAGTTAAAACTAAACATGGAACAACTGATTGGCTTAAGATTGGAAAAGGAGTATGCCAAGGCTATCTATTGTCACCTTATTTAGTTTATATTGCAGAGTACATCCTGAGAAATGCCAGGCTGGAAGAATCCAAAGCCAGAATTAATGTTGCCTACATATTACATATCCTATGTAATAATGTAGGCATAATATAATATGTAATATAGCTACATATTACATAATATGTAGACCATAACCACCACTTATGGCAGAAAGTAAAGAAGAATTAAGAAGCCTCTTGATGAGGGTGAAAAAGGAAAATATAAAGGTTGACTTGAAGTTTAGCTTTTTAAAAAAAAAAAACTTAAAGACTTAAAGTCTTGGCAATTGGTCCTATCACTTACTGGCAAATGGAGGGAAAAAGAAATGGAAGTGTCAAATTTCATATTCTTGGACTCAAAGATGACTGTAAATGGTGACAATGGCTATGAAATAAAAAGATGCTTGCTCCTTAGAAGGAAAGCTATAGCAAATCTGAATATTATACTAAAAAGCAAAGACATCACCTTGCTAAAAAAAGGTCTGTTTAGTGAAAACTATGATTTTTCCAGGAGCAAAGTATGACTGTCAAGAGTTGAACTATAGAAAGCTGAGCACTGCAAAATCTAGATTTTCAAATTATGGTGCTAGAGAAGACTTTTGAGAATCCCTTGGACTGCAAAGAGATTAAATCAGTCAATACTTAATGCAATTCACTGGAAAATCAAATATTAAAACTAAAGTTTAAATTCTTTGGCTCATAATGAGAAGACAAAACTCATTTGAAAAGACTCTGATATTGGGAAAATTGAAGGCGAAAGAAGAAGGGGACATCGGAAAATGAGACAGATGGGTAGTGTCCTGGAAACAATGACCATGAACTTGGCCAGGCTTAGATAGATAGTGAAGGATGGAAGATGGCTTAGATAGATAGTGAAGGATGAAAGAGTCTGGTGTGCTATGGTCCTTGGGGTCATGAACAATTGAACACAGCTGAACAAATGAAGAACAACGGGGAAACCAAGAGGCAGAGATGAGGAGGGACATTGTTCCAGATTTGAGAGAGAGAGTCAGAGAAATTACCTAGAACCAGGAAATTAAGTGTCTTGTTTGAGAATAACAAGAAAGTCATAATCACTAGGCTGTAAGAAGATTGAAATGGTAGAAGTTCTGCTTACGAAGAGTTTTGAATGCTTTTTTTTTTTAAAGGCAGTTTTTCCTTTTCAATATGACACATCAAAATAGGCCCTGTGCTTAACAATAATAGTCATTAATTGAAAGTAATTATAGTTAATTAAATTTTCCTTTCGAAGTATAGTAGACCCTCCTATAACAACAACTTCCTGTTACATGGGTTTGAGTATACCCAGAGAATGTTAGTAAGTAAATGTTTAACCACTGGCTCTCCAAAAAAAAATGTGCACACACAGCACACTTGCAAGTTTAATCTGCATTATTCACACTTTCTCCACTTTCTTAAGTCTACAGATAAACAAAAAATAAATTAGGTCTTGATTTGTAGCATTTGCCAATTTGTAAAGTACAATGCTTACATTTAAGTATCAGCTCTTGAGAACTGATTGATTCAACCTGGCTCCAGTACATCTCTGGGCTCATGATCAAGTCATATATCCTGAAATAAATTAATTTTTCCTTTCCTTTCTTTCCCTTCCCTCTTTCCTTTCCTTTTCTTTCCTTTCTTTTTCTATCTCCCTCTCTCCTCCCCATCTCTTTGTTCCCCCCTCTTCCTATCTACTATCTATCTGCCCGTGGAATCTATCTATCTATCTATCTATCTATCTATCTATCTATCTATCTATCTATCTATCTATCTATCTATCTATCTATCTATCTCTGATACAGTAGTATCATGTGAGTATTAATTCTCTGTCTTAGCAGCAGCTTAAATATCAGGAGAACTGGATTTGATTCCTAGCTATGCCATTAAGTAGCTATATGGCCTCAAACAAATCTCTTTACCACCCTGGTCCAATTTCCTTAACTGTAAAATGAGAGACTTGGACTAGATATCTCTGAGATCTATTTTAGTGCTAAAGTTTGATCATTATAAAGTCATAAAATAATAGAAATTAGAGTTATGAGAGAACTAAGAAATGTCCAGTCTAATCCCCTCCCTCATTTTATAGATGAGAATGTGAGAGTAGAATGTAACTGACTGCAAACTCCTTAAGGACTTGACTAGTGAATCTTTGACTTTGTCTCCCTAGTACCTAGGAAGGTGCCTGTTGAATAAAAAGATTTTAATTGATTTGCTGACTGATTAAAGGAACTAGGACACAGAGCTGGTAAATGGCAGATCTTTTATTTGAATTCAGGTCCTCTGACTTTTTATATCCAGTGATTTTTCTATATCTGTGATCATACTTCTCTCAAGATTATCAATATTTCACATGAATTTTCCTCCCAATACGTCTGAAGTAGTTAAATTTTACTACCTATCCATGTGTAGTAAGTTAATATATGTGAGACAAAAGATATAAAAAACTCCTAGTATTTTTTTCAGTTCTACAATAAGGTCTGGCATCCCTGAGCACATATTTTGAATTTAGATAGTGCTGGGATAGGTTTCATCAGCTTTTATCTAAAGCAACTCAAAAACCTTTAGGATTACATCTGGAGTTTTATATGATAACTGGTGCAATCTAAAAATATATGCAATCATCCTGTGAGAATGAGGACTAGCTCTTTTTTGGAAAATGTCTTCCTTTTTTCCCATTTTCCTTCTAATTTTCCCTTCTCCCTTTCTTTCCATCTTCCTTCCTTCTTTCTGGCATTTTTATTTCTTCTTCCTACTTCCCTCCACTCCCACCCTGACTTCACAAGGCAAAACCATCACACAATGAATACACAAAGGTCAGCTAAACAAGTTCCCACATTGGCTATATTCAAAAATGCATGTCTCATTCTGGATTTTAAGTCTGTCATTTCTCTAGCAGAAAGTGAGTGGTGTGATTCATCTTCAGTCCTTTGTATTTGTGGTTTATCACTGCATTGATCAGAGTTCTAAAGTCTTTACAAGTTATTTTTCCCTATAATTCTGTTGACATGGTGAAAACTGACCTAGTTCTGCTCACTTCACTCTGTATTTGATCACAGAAATTCAACTACTTTCCTCTAAATTTGTCCATTTCATCATTTCTTGTGGAACAATAGCATCCCATTCTATTAATCTGCTACAGTTTGTTTAGCCATTCCTCACTTAATGGGCACTTCCATAGTCTCCAGGTTTTTGGCAGAGGGCAGCTCTAAATACAGAAGTTAATCCCTTTTCTTAGCAATCACCAAAGCAGAGCTTTCCCAAAATCTTCTTGGGGATTCTGAATCACCAGAATGGAGTTAGGTTCTAGGTGCCCTGCTGCTTTTTTGACCTTTAAATGACTTTGGAACAATCACCCTCAAATTAAAATTAAATCATTTCTATAATATAATTAATTTTAAAAATGACTATACACTCCAAATCTGGATTTGTGGGTTTTTTTCCCTTGAGATACATCCTCTTTGTTCTTTGCCTTGATTTGGACATGCACATAGGTATAGAATCTGCCTATATTACATATAATAAACAATATATTAATATATTAGTTTAATATATCAAGTATGTGTTACAAGGGTTGGTAGGAAATAGGAGAGGAAGCTAAAACCAACCTCTGCTCCATGGGCTCATTCCAGATTTTCTAAACCAGCATATGTCCTGAAAATTCCCATTGTACCATGCAGAACTAAAACTTTTACTGTGGTTCTAAAAGTCTCTAAAAACTTCTCTAGTTTTCAGATCCAAAGGAACTGTGTTAGTGATAAATATCCTTAAGTGAGACAGCTAACAGTTAAATGCAGAAAAGCAGGAGGAATCTAGGATAGACATTTTGCAATAAGTTGGCAAAGATTTCCCTTCAGAGAATGTAAAACTCCTTAAGGTCAGGAACTGTATCCCCAGTACCTAATACCAATGTCTAAGAGCACACAGTAGGTGCTCAACAGATGTTTACTGTTGAGTCAAACTGAATTGAAAAGATGAATACAGTGTACTGTCAGAAAAAGGGACCCAAGGGGGCAGCTGGGTAGCTCAGTGGAGTGAGAGTCAGGCCTAGAGACAGGAGTTCCTAGGTTCAAACTCAGCCTCAGCCACTTCCCAGCTGTGTGACCCTGGGCAAGTCACTTGACCCCCATTGCCCATCCTTACCAATCTTCCACCTATGAGACAATACACCGAAGTACAAGGGTTAAAAAAAAAAAAAGAAAAAGAAAAAGGGACCCAAGAATGAAGATAGAGAATACAAAAACTGAAGTAGCTATTGAGAGAGTAACACTGTCTGCTCTGTTTTCTATAAGAACATGGTCCATTTCTACAACCCATCCCACTCCTTTCTCCTCCCTTTCCAGCTACCTTTTATGCATTCTCCTTCCCCATTAGATTGTCCAGTAGAATATAAGTTCTTTGAAGGCAAGGACAGTCTTGATTGCTTGTATGTATATCTTCAGTGCTTGGCACAAAATACTTAATAAATGTTCCATTCATACATTCATTCATCCTCCCTCTGTCTCTTAAAACTCCCTTCGCAGTTCAATCATAGGACTAAAAAGATGAGTTCTGTCCATTTATATACACTGACCAAATCACTTAGTTTTACTCACCACCTTCAACACCCAAAGACTTCTGTGCTTCTTCAACTTCTTCTTTGGTTAAGTGAATCCCAAAGTTATCAAGAAAAGGCGCCAGTTCAACCACCTTAATTTTCCCATCACTTAGGTTGTCAAGAATCTCACAGACAGGTTCCATACCTATGTGCATGTCCAAATCAAAGCAAAGAACAAAGAGGATGAATCTTAAGGGGAAAAAACCCCCACACATCCAAATTTGGAGAATATATGAATTTTTCTACAAGAGGAGTTCCTGAAACAGGAACTGAAAGATACCACATGCTTTTCCTGCTTAGTACCAGGAAGGTGGCGCCATGATGTGTGGAACTCTGGACCAGAAGTTAGAAAGACCTGTTCAAATCTCACTGCAGACACTTCCTAACTGCATGGACCTGAGCCTTAACCTGTCATAAACTCAGTTTACTCATATGGAAAATAGGGATCATAAAAGCACCTATCTTACAGAGTCATTATAATGATAAAATGAGATAATATTTGTAAAGTGATTTGTGAACCATAAAGAAGTATAGAAATAGGGGCAGTTAGATGGCTCAGTGAATGGAGAGCCAGATCTGGGAGGGGAGTGTTCTGGGTTTAAATATGGCCTCAGATATTTCCTAGTTGTGTGTCCCTAGGCAAGTTACTTAACTCCCATTGCATAGTCCATTAACACTCTTCTGTCTTGGGTCTAATACTCAGTATCAATTCTAAGACAGAAGGTAAGGATTAAAAATATAAATAAATAGGGAGCAGCTAGATGCCTCAGGACATTGAGAGCCAGGCTTAGAGATGGGAGATCTTGGGTTCAAATTTATTCAGACATTTCCTAGCTATATGACCCCGGACAAGTCATTTAATCCCCATTGCCTAGCCTTTACCACTCTTCTGTCTTGGGACCAATACATAGTGATTCTAAGAAGGAAGATAAGTGCTTAAAAGGAAATATATAAATGTTAGATATTATTATAATAAAAATGTCACTTTTCGATAAGATATTAGTATAACATCTCATTTTATTTTAATAAGATCTAATCATATATTATTCATATATTATATTCATATAATCATATTAATATAACATCTTAAGTTTAACAAGTTTTCCTCACAATAACCCTGTAGAGGAAGTAGTCTATTCCGTTTTATAGATGAGGAAACTGAGTTACAGATAATTTTTTTTAAAGTGAGTTGACAGAGTTACAAAGCAAGTAAATGTTAGGGCTGGTACTTGAATGCAGGTCTTCTAATTTCAAAGTCAATGTTTTCTCAACATATATCATACTGCCTTTTAAATATGATGTATAGAATATTAACACATAAAGATGGATCTGTCATATTTAAACTGTAAGAATTCCCACATGCTTCTCCTCTTAGAAAGAATGATTGATTAGCAATTTGCATCAGTTTATTTTAACATGAATACTGAGCAATGGTACACAATAATTTCAAGTTAAAAATGAATTGCCAGCCTTCAGTTTCTCTCTGGCTCAGTTCTAGTTTTAAATTCCTTCAAGATTAATTCCTCCCTTAATGAAGCCTTCTGAGCATACAATAGCCCATAGAAATCTCTCCTTTTTCAGAACCCACAGTACTTATTATCCATATTAATCATTAAGAATTAGGAAATTAATTGCATACTGCTATATACCATTTAGAAATCATATTATCATTATCTTCTTTAACTTTTGAACAGTTGTTTATGTCTGACAGATATTTATATATGTTGCCCCTATAATATCTAGCAGAATTTATTACATTTGCTAGGCTATCAATAAGTATTAGATTGGTTAAAGAAGAAAACTTTACCATAAAAATATTCTAAAAATCTATCAAAGATTTTGGTGTTCTTAGTTTACCATATAAAGTCATCTTCTCATTTACCAAATGGCTTTGAAGGCATTAGTGGAATGCTTACAAACTTTTTACTTCAAAAATTATTTAAACCATGAAGTCTTTGCCAGGGAAGGAATGGAAAGATTTCAATCATAGCACAGTTTTGAATTTATACTCACCTACGGAAGATTGATTAATTTGTCCTAGTTCTTCAATAAAGTCTTGTAAATCCACCATTTCACTATCTACAAAAGAAGAGGAAACACCACAGTTCAGCTATCTCACTGGAGAGGCAAGTGGATTCTATAAATTTAGATGAACAACTCAAAAAGTAAAGTGGAGACTGCCTTTTTGCCAATCCCCCTCTCCTCACTCTTTGGTACATAGACTAATACAAATTAAAATCAGTTTGCGAAAATATGTAAGAATAAGGAAGAAATAAGTAAATGGATGAAGGGATAAATAAAATGAGAATTAAAATATGAGAATTATCTATAAGTTCATGAAGGTTAGAGCTAAAAGAGCATTTAGAGATTATTTGACCCATTTTACAGATGATATTAACATTCACAGGTGTTGAGATTTACCCTAAGCACCCACAGATTCAGTCCAGCCTGCAGGGTCCTCATCAATCTTTTGTTATCATCTACCACCCAGGTAGTCATGGCTCTTACATAATCAGTTCCAAGTGCGAGGGGTATGGGAATTATAAGACTGTCCACTAATGACCCTATGGTAGTTGGATCCTGAGAGTGTTCTAGAAGAAAGAGCATTGCTTTTCCAATCAAAGGACCTGGGTTCAAAAGCTCATCACTGATAATTATTAATTTGTGAGCATGAATAATTAACTTAACTGCCCTGGGCTTGTATATGTTCATATATAAATGAATGGGTGGGACTAGATGAAGGTCCTTTATGCTCTAGCTCTATAAGCCTATGAGGATGATGGTCGTGTGATCTTACATTTGGTACAAGAATAGTTTTAGCCATGCCCTTTCTCTCCTGAGTTCAAAGAGGCTTTCTTGCAGTTTTAATGGACACCAAAAAAAAAAAAAAAAAAAAAAGGTGAAAATCAAATATGGACAAAGTGTAAGAATATATCCTAATGCCAAGGTTCTCTGTGTACTAAGCAAACCCAAGCCTACGGGTCGAGGATATCAAAACTTCAGTTCTTTTACTACCTTCCCAAGCCCAGGACCACACTAGGAGTTGCACAAACTAGTCCCTCCCAACTGAACCATCTTCTCTTATCCCTTTCTCTCTATTTAAGAATTAGTTCATCACACACTTTCTTCCCTGGTCTGTAGCACAAGCCTTCATTTCATTTCCTTCCTCTCATTACTGGGTATCCTCTAAACTTAAAGATCTGTGTGTCTCCCCCCTAAGACACAAATAACTCTCCAGTTTGCATCCTATCATTTCTCACTCAACAATAAGTTACTCAAATTGCTCCCAAGAGGTTTGAATCCCCAATTAGAATGTGAATTATTGAGGTCAGAGTTTTTCCTCCATGACCTTGAGTTAAGAGGTTTAGAATAGGATTGTGAACACAGGAGACATTCAGTGAATCCTTGTTAAATAACTAACTATTCCTGTACACCTTATATCCTCTCCAAGACAATTTCTACTTCAGTCCCAGGCCCTTGCAGCAGGCAGACACTCTTCTTAGAACATTCCTACTCAACAATGTCAGGGTAAAGTTGGTGGCTTTCTCCAGTCTCTCTTTCATCTCCTTTTCTTACTCTTCTAGTCTTCTCACTCTACTCTCTCCCTCCATCACTCTGACTTTAAAATCAATTAATCCTTCATGGAAGCTCAGTAAGGGCTGCGGACCTATAAAGAGTAGGGAGTTGAGGGGCTGGGAGTTTGTCTATGTATGGCATATTGATGTTACTTCTACCAGGTATATCTATTGAGCCAGGGAGTAAGCCAGTGCTATGGAGATGAGAACATGGGAGTCCTTTTGGAATCTGGATCTAATCCCTCTTCCATATTTGCCACTATCAAAGGCTCTTATTCCCAGTCTCCTCATTTGGCTTTAATATATTCTTCAGGGTCACTGAGTTTATGTCCTCATCTTAGAAGTAGCCTCAACAAATGAGACAAAAGTGATATTCTTATCTGTCACAATCACCCCTCCTCAGTCTCCAATTATTAAAGACTTGGAGGAATGACTGAAATTTTTTGTGGTGCTCCTAGAAAAAACACACATACTTATATTCTCTGAGACAAAGCTGAAATGCTTACCATCAGCTCCAATGTTTTTCAATGTTTCTTTAATCTCTTCATAAGTTGGAACAATTCCTGATTTCTCAAGGACAGTATGCAGTTTATTAACTTCGATTTTTCCATCCATGACACTGTTGACAAGGTTAAAAGCATCTTCTATCTCTACATGTGGGTAGAAATCAAAAAGTTAAACTATTTAGTTGGTGAATATTTTTTTTTTGGATACTGGGGCTCCCATTCAGGCTAGAAGTACAATAGCTGCTTAGGGGACCCTGTCCAGGTGCAGACAAGTATGGGCACTTTGACCACTTTTGCTTTTATTTGAGTCAGCTTGCTTCTCCTTAGGCATTCTGATAGTCCCCGGCTGCTGGATGCCCACCATAGTGATGCCAGATTTAGTATGAACACCCATTTAAATTTAGGTCCCTGTAGCTCAGAACTCCAAAACTCAAGAGATTCACTAGTGCCTTTCCAGTAGCAGGAACTACAAAAATATGTCTCCACACTTGGCTAGGTGGGTGAATCTAAAGAACTATTAAAAACCCATAGAGGAGATATTATTGGGGACGTAAACACTAAACAACAACTCTAGCCCAACTATCAATAATATGGAATTAGGTGTCTTGATCAGTGATACATGTAAAACCCAGGGGAATTGTACATCGGCTAAGGGGGGATAGGGGGGCTTGGGGGAGAGGGAAAGAACATGAAATATGTAACTAGGGGAAAATATTCAAAATTAAAATTGAAAAAAACCATAGAGGGAAGAGTTCTTGAGTTTTGGACCTTCCTGAACTAACTTTTAAGCTGACGAAATCTATATATTCTTGCTTGCCATGAAAATATGTAATATATATGTATACATAATATATATGAATACATATGTATATGCTATATATTTGCATCTATACATTATATATGCAAATATATATTTCTCACCAGATATATAATGATTTTAGGTCTTATATTTGCATACACATAGGCACACTTGCCTTCTGGTGATACATCAATGAGGTGATATTTCAAGTTAAATGAAATGACAATTAATCTTATCCTGGCTCCAACAAAAATGATATATAAGTTGTATTTAAAGTGAAGATGATTCTCAGAAACTCACAAAATGACAGAATTTTAGAGATGGAAGGAACCTCAAGAAAAATCTTGTCTAACTCCCCCTCAGAAAAGAATCCCCCCTACATCATAGCTAACATGTGGCCATCCACATATTCTTTTTTAGACCACCAATGAAAGGGAACCTATTATCTCCCAGAGCAGTTCATTGCCACTTACAAAGAGCATTCATTGTTAAACAATTTTTCTTCATATAAAGCCTAAATTTACTTCTTCAGAATTTCTACCACCTGCTCCTCGTTCTGTCCCCTGGAGGCCAAACAAAACAAGTCTAACCCTGTATGCACTTCAGCCCTTCAAATACTTGAAGACAACTACTATATTCCTTCTTCTCACCTTCCACCTCCTCCTCTTTCTCTTCTCCAGGCCAAGCAACTCAGGGACTTTTAACCAAGCCTTCTTCTCTTAAGATTAACTGATTGAGGGGCAGCAGCCAGGTGGTTATGTGGTTATTCTATCTCCAAATCTGGAGATAGAAAGTCCTGGGCTCAAATCTATCCTCAGACACTCCCTAGCTGTGTGATCCTGGGTCAGTCACTTATACCCAATTGCCTAGCCCTTACTACTCTTTTGCCTTGGAACCAATAATCAGTACTGATTCTAAGACAAGAGATAAATGTTTTTTTTTTAAAGATTAATTGGCAATTTCTGGGAGATAACTGGGCAATAATAATATTGTTGAGGTTAGGCATTTGGCCACAAGCAATCAGTCTACATACAGTTTGTGGCCCCAAACTGGCTTTGACTGTTGAGCACTCTTTTACACTTTTTTCTGCCTGTCATTATGAAGTTCAAAGTACTGGGGACTCACTTTATTACCCTAGCCTCCCAGTTAGGAAACAAGGACAAGTTCTGGCTCACAGTCTACTTACAAGAATTCCTCTGCATCAGTTGTGAAAGTTTGAAGGACCTAGTTTAAACAAGTTGGTTTTGGAGTCTCCCAAAATGTATTTAGGTACTTCAGAAGCATGGCAAATATAAACCAAATCCTTTTCTCTACCACCCACATATCATGCCCATTGCTTAGAGTGACTAAAAAAATTCTTAGGAAGAAGGAAAAAGAGGGATATTATTTAAATGATTCTGGGTTGGCCTAGGACTAGTCATAAAAATTTAAGTAGTAAATAATTTTCCCTAGCTTATCCTGGACCTTATCAGATTCCTTGAATTGTACCTATAATCCCTAGAGTCTGAGCTAGCAAATTTTTATCAGTTTTTTAAACCTCAGCCCAAGTTCCTTCTTCCTCTTCTAAGAAGCCTTCTCAAGACTTCTCTAGCCCAGAGATATCTCTTTCTTTTGTCAAATCATAAAACTTATTATTGCTACCTCTCAGTTAACAGTATCATTATTTAATTATATTATTAAGTAGCTTTTCCACATTTATGCCACAATTCCATGGCAAGACTAGAAGCTTCTTGAAGGGACCATGACAGGTATATCTATTTATTCCTGATAGCAGATAACAAAACCTCTTACACAAAGAGTTTGATTAATATTGATTAGCTTAAAGTTTACCTTAAAATAGAAAAAAAGTATGTCAAGTGGTTGCTATTTATGCTAAATTCCCATTTAAATAATAGAGTCATATAACTGAAGAGAAAGAGAGAGGGGACTGACTAGGTTATCAACCATCTCTGCTTTGAAGTTTATACTCACTTTTTTTCTCATCAGACATCTTGTGATTTTTGGACAAAACCTCAATCAAGTTGCTTAAATTCACCATGTTATTCTCTGCAAAAAGGAGAAAAAATCATGTATTATAATGGAGTGAATATAAGCAGACCCTATGAAACAAACTGGAGACTGGTAATTATCTTGGGACTTTTTTAATCCCTCACTTTTCTTTTGAGTTGTAGAGACCAAATCTAAATTAAAAGTCATCTTTTTTTTGCATAAACAAAACAAATGCAGCCAAAATTAAAAGAAGAGAAACTGGAGGAAAAATTTGTAGCAAATTTCTCTGATAAAGATCTCATTTCTTAAAAGGAGCTATTTTCCAAATGATATTCATAGGATAGAACAGGCAATTTTCTAAGGAAGAATTCAATGCTATCAATAGCCATATGAAAAAAATGTTCCAAATCATGAATAATTACCTAAATGAAAACTAAGACAACTCTAAGGTACACACTCACACCCATCAGACTGACTAAGATGAGAGAAAAGGAAAATGATAAATGCTGGAGATGATGTGGGAAAACAGGCACACTAATACCTTGTTAGAGGACCTATGGTCTAAGCCACCCTGTAAAGCAATTTAGAACCAAATTTAATAGACTGTAAGTCTTTGTATAACCCTTACTTAATAATGTTAGTATTAGGTCTAGACCCCAAGGAGAAAAAAGGAAAAGAATACCTATATTTATAAAAATATTTACAGCAATTCTTTTTGAGGTGACAAAGAGTTGGAAACAGAGGGAATGCTCATCAATTAGGTAATAACTAAATAAGTTATGGTATATGAATGTGATGGAAAACTACTATATAAGAAATGATAAAGGGAATGGTTTCAGAAAAACCTGGGAAGACATGGGAACTGACACAAAGTGAAGTGAGCAGATCCAGGAGAATAATTAAACAAAATAGTAAAAGCAATATTGTAAGAAAAATCAACTAAGAAAGAATTAGTAATTCTGATCAACAAAACGATCTACCACAATTCCAAAGGTCTCATGATACAAAATGCTACCTACTTACAGATAAGAACTGATGGACTCACAGTACAGTTTGAAGCAATTGTTCCCCCTTATTTTTCTTGCCTTTTTTCACCTCCTGGAACATGGGTACTGTGGAAATGTTTTGAATGACTGTATATGTATAATGAGTATTGTATTTCTTTCATTCTCAATGGGTGGAGGAGGGAGGGAAAGAATATGGAACTGAAAACAAAAATTAAATTAAAATAAAAATATCACCAATATCCCAAATATCACCAACATCCCTGACTCCTCACTCTTCTTTTCACCCTACATATTTAATCAGTTGCTGAATTTTACCATTTCTACCTCCACAATATCTCTTTCACATCTCTCCTATTTTCTCTTACTCACACAGCTACCATCATTCTTACTACAAGTCCTCATCACCTCACACTTAGATTATTGCAAAAGCCTCCTAATTGAGTTTCTTGCCTCACTCAAAGTTATCACTACTTTAATCCATCCTACACATTGCTACCAAAATGATTTTCTTTTCTATTCACATTGAGTAGTGGTGCCAAGGCAGGAGACCAAGAAGGGCTAAGCAATTGGAATTAAATGATTTACCCAGAGACACAAAATTAAGAAGTGTCTAAGGCCAGATTAGAACCCACAACTTCCCAACTTCAGGCATGGAGTTCTATTCACTTAGTGACATAGTCATCACATAAGGGATTTTCCTTAAGGAAAGATCTGACTATGTCATTCTGCTACCCAATCAACTCCAGTGTCCTCTATGACATCTAGGGCTAAATATAAACTCCTCTATTTAGCTTTTAAAGTCATATACAAATGTGGATCCAACCTATATTTCTTTCTCTCCCAAATCTTCCATACAACCAAATGGTACTTTTCTCTGTTTCTCACATGTAATACTCCATCTGTGTTTTCACACTGGTTATCTGCCATGCCTCTTACCTTTGCCTCTTAGCATCCAACTCTGTCTTCAATATATAGCTCAAGTTATGATGACATATATGACTTCATGATTAATTCTATCACTGAACACCTTGTATTTTAACTAAATTGTACTGACTCTCTTTATCTTTATTCTGGATACATTTATACATGTTGCAGTTGACTCTTCCATTGGAATGTCAATGCCTTGCTAGTAGGGATTGTTTCATTCATTATGTTTAAATCTATCCTAAGTAGCTAGGACAGTGGTTGGCACATGCTTAAAAAATACTTATTGGTTACTTGGGTGGTTTGGTCCAAACACAGGATTTATGTTTTTTCTCTAATTGTGGTTTATACAAAGCCCAAGTAGGGCTTATAATCATGCTCTTAGTAATATATACCCCAAAGTAATTAATATCCATTGATTAACAATCAGAGGGTCAAAGATAGAGAACAATACAGATGGATAAAACATCTTAATTTGAACTGAAATAAGCATTAGCACAACAAATTTTTTCATACAATATCTCCATATAATTATTTTTCTGTGGATATCTTATTCATTTTTTCTATTACCAAGATATTTCAATTTAGGGGAAAAAATCCTTCAGGAACATTCCTTCATTCAGGAGAATACAGAATGTTCAATTCACTGAGCAAAAATGCCATAAAGAAATACATGTATTAAGTTGATCATAGATAAAATATTTATTATTCATTTGACTGTCTACAAACTTTATTTTTAATAAGATAAATGAATTCTCATGACATCTAAAATGTTCTTGTCAGCTATTAACTGAAAATAATTAAAGTTTTTACATTCTCTTTTTAAAGCAGTGCGCCATGGCTTCCTATATATCCCATATTTGGATAGAAAATGGGTCAATATTTTAAAAATTAAACAAAGATATAATAAATATGAGAATGAGAATTTAAAAAGTGTATAAATATATATTAAATATATAACATATAAATATATAGTATTCTGATATAAAAGTTCTTATCAAATACTGCCACCACAAAATAATTATACTAATGTTATAAAACGTTATAAACTAAGCAAAACTTTTTCACTACTTCATGTAGCATTTCCTGCAAATTTGTCTTAATTAGTGAAATTTTGCTGCAAGTGGGAACTGCTGTGGTCCCTAATCAATAATTGATCAAATCTTTGCTGTTGATTTTTTTTTCCTTTCTACAGATATATCTGTTATCCTGGTACTTATATTTTTAGTTCTGAGAAGGTTAGTTAAGTGGAAAGTTTCCCTAGTTTATGACCAAACTCAAAAGGTTTACAGACCACATCTGGGCTTCAAATGGTGAATGGGGAAAGTCAACTCAAGTAAATGAACATTGCTTATGTACATGCCAGGCTTTATGCTAAGCACTGAGAATAGAAAGGCAAAAGCAATGCCTTTAAAAGCTTATAAGCTAATGGAAGAGACTGCATGCAACCAACTATGTACAAACAAAATATATATAGATCAATATCCACATGGTTAATTGAAGATAATCTCAGAGGCAATGAACTAGCATCTCCTGCGATAGGGAAAGGCTTCTTGTAGAAGCTAGGATTTTAGCTGAAGGAAAAATTTGCATATATTCAATTATTCTAAAAGATCCTTCTTACAGAACTAAGACCAGTTTTAAGTAATGAAGACAATCTCTTCCCTCATATTACCTATCAATTGAGCAGAACAAATTTAGAATTTTCCAAGGGATTCCAAGCCATGGAGGCAGAATTCTAGGGTGTCCGATGGATATACAGTCCTTAGATTCTTTATGGGATAATTTGGCACAACTATGTTTTTTTTGTTGTTGGATACATTCCATATATGGGGGTGGAAGAGAGGGAGGGAGGGAAAAAGGGAGGGAGGGAGAGAGAGAGAGA